>NC_045437.1:37698269-37722514 GCF_002776525.5 Piliocolobus tephrosceles
TTTCCACTACCCCTCATCACCTCCTGGGGCTCAAAAAGATATATCCAAACTCATTTTTTCTGGGACTAAAAGGAATTTTTATTCATAACATGTTTAAATCCATGTAACTGTCAATATTTCTGGCCAATGGAGTGTTGTGAAAGGAATAAACAATACAGAAAATAGAAAAGGCTATTTATCCACATCCACTCTTTTTAAACTCTATAATGCTGTTTCCAAAACATACCAGTGCTTGTCACAGATTATAAGGAAAAGTGCCTACAGAGTTGGGAAGAGGAAATCACAACACAGATGATTATGGACCAGAGTTTATGTGATGGTTAATTTTGTTTGTCAACTTGATTGGGTCAAAGATACCCAAATAGGTGGTTAACCATTATTTCTGGGTGCATTTGTGAGGGAGTTTCTGGAAGAGATTCGCATTTAAGTTGGTGGACGCCAACTTCATGGTCAACGCCATGAACCGTTTTGAACACCTGAGAACAGCCACCAAGGCCATACAATGTTTGGGGACCCAGTCAGGATGAGAATATTGGCTTCAGCCATGATAAAGATGTGAAAGTTTATATGGGAGTTAGCATCAAAACAGGATGTTTATAAGAACCCCAAAGCTGAAAATCTTTTAAAAACCCCAAGCCAAAGTCTCGATGATGTTCTGGTATAAGGGGCATTATTATTTAACTAAATATTAATAGATTCCTGTCCTTTTGGCTTACTTCTCTGCTCCCTCTCTCCTTCAGCTATTTTCTAGTATTTTTTCCACACACACAAATGCAGAGCTTTTTGGTACTTGCTTTGTAATCCAGTGCATAGAGATGCTGACTCCCATCTCTAGGGGCAAACAATTGTGCTATGTTTTGTTTCTTTTTTCCCTATTGTATGCCAAAGAAAACAAACCTATTCTGTTCTCTGCTTACAATACTGTCTTTTTCTGGCTGGCTGTCTACTGTATCTATCTATCTATCGATCTATCTATGTACCTACCTATTATATACATATTTTTTGTTTCAGTAGCCTTAGGAGGTGTAAGTGGTTTTTGGTAACATAGGTAAATTGTATAGTGGTGAAGCCTGAGATTTTAGTGCACCCCTCACCTGAGTAGTGTACATTGTACCCAATATGTAGTTTTTTTTTTGTGTGTGTGTGTGTGTGTGTGTGTGTGTGTGTGTGAGACCGAGTCTTGTTCTGTCGCCAGACTGGAGTGTAGTGGTGCCATCTCAGCTCACTGCAACCTCCGACTCCTTGGTTCAAGTGATTCTCCTGCCTCAGCCTCCCGAGTAGCTGCGATTACAGGCATGTGCCACCATGCTCAGCTAATTTTTGTATTTGTAGTAGAGACATGGTTTCACCATGTTGGCTAGGATGGTTTCAATCTCCTGACCTCATGATCCACCTGCCTAGGCCTCCCAAAGTGCTGAGACTACAGGCATGAGTCACCACGCCCAGCCCAATATGTAGTTTTTTATTCCTAGCCTCTTTCTACCCTCCCTCCTTCTGAGTGACTCATGTCCATTCAACACTGTCTTTCTAATCACAATTCTTCCTGTGAACTCTGGCTTCTGTTGGCTATTTTAGCCCTTTCGACAGAAATGAAAATACAGAAAGATGTTCAATTGGTGGGAGGATTGCCTGAGCCTGGGAGGTGGAGGTTGCAATGAGCTGAGATCACGCCACTGCACTCCAGCCTGGGTGACACAGTGAGACCCTGTCTTCAAAAAAAAAAAAAAAAGTTCAGTCTTTTTTAGGGTGACAGAGCAAATCTGTAACTCTATGTACACTCAGCTACCAGGTACTGATGTCCCAAAATCTCTTCTTGGAAAGAAGGAACCATTTCATTTTCATTGGCACCTATCATAGGATGTTTTCTTCACTACTTAATTTTGAATAACAAAGTTCTTTTCAGGGAAGACACATTATCCTGAAACACCCTCAATTAATGCTAGATTCGGATGTCTATAAGTAGAATTTGTGAACTTTAATAAATATTTAATTATTCTTTCATTTGGGTAAGTGGCCTAACATTTTCAAGAATGGGTGTTAATATGAGTGAGCCTTTTAAATATCGCTTTTTTTGAAGTATTACAGTAAGTGATTGCATAGTAAACATTGAGAATATGCAACTTCAGGAAGAATGAAAGAAAATTGTCCTAATACTATGCTGTGGCTTGGGAAAAAATTGACATATGATGGAGGAAAAATATGTTGATTACAAGATATCTTTATGTGAAATATAAGATAATATATAAAATGGGACTGGGCGTGGGGGCTCATGCCTGTAATGCCAGCACTTTGGGAGGCCGAGGTGGGTAGTTCTCTCGAGCCCAGGTGTTTGAGACCAGCCTGGGCAACATGGTGAGACTCCATCTCAACAAAAAATATACAAATTAGGTGGGCATGGTGGTGTGCACCTGTAGTCCCAGCTATGTGGGAGGCTGAGGTGGGAGGATCGCCTGAGCCTGGGGTAGTTGAGGCTACAGTGAGCCATGATCGTGCCACTGCACTTCAGCCTGGGTGACAGAGTGAGACCCTGTCTCAAAAAATAAAAGATAATATGCTTATATAAGATGATATTAACACATCAATTGTATAAATATATATAAAATGATTTATAATATGTATATAACTAAATTAATACATTAACTATTTTTAAACAGGCGATTCATGATTTTTAGCTGTGTTCCTAGAATTTTTGATGAGGGGGAGGGAGCATTTACTTGGGCAATGGGAGTGTCTCATATTTGACATTGCCTTATTACTAGGGCATATACTGTAGATGCATAAACAATGGTTGAATCCTAACCAAGCTTCCGGTGGGGAGAACAATGAAGACATTCACAACAAATTATTTTCTTTTCTCTGGGTTATCAAGAAAATGTGTTTACCGAACAGTCTTTATCTTGATTCCAGATCCATAGCAAATGATGACTCTTCTCTACGTATGACCGTGCTGGTTTGTGAACAAACTCCGGATCATATAAAAATGAGTGTGTTTGAAATACTACTTCAAAAGCAGCCACTTCTGAAGATTCTATACATTTATTAAGAGAATGATAGTCATGGGTCAAACTGCTTGGGAGCGCCTCTTGGAGGACTGCCTTCAAATCATCAGTTCACAGGCCAGACGACAGGCCCAGGCTCCACACTTTATAGATAATCTTTTTGTTTTCTTATTTTTTTTAACCCCAAATGGTTATACTCACACCATTGACCAGATTGGCCTCTGGATGACTTTTGGCTCTTTCCAGAAATCATTAAATTCAATCTCTTCCACTGACTCCCATCCCCCATCCCACCCCAAAGGATGAAGACTTGGCACAGAGTAAGACTTTCAGAAAAATGCTCTGCGGGCTCTGAAGACAATTCTGTGAGAGGAGTTCCAAATGTTTAGAGGAAAAACAAGACAATTAGAGTCAGTATATGACCTCCCAATGAGAATGTGCTGAAAAGAGACAAAATTCGTTCTCGGAGATTACTTTTAAAATATCGTTTTATATTCCTCCCCCACATTTAAAATATACAGACCTTGCATGCCATACCAGGCAGCCAGATTGAACAAATATCTTCACTTGCTTTCTACTTCAATCAAAATAGAAAACCTTAAGCTTTTTTGTTTTTGAGACTAAGCCTATAAACAAAAGTACAATTTGCAAACCTGCTGTGCACATTGGCAAGAACCTATGACAAAAAATGAGTATTTAAATTTGGATTATTTGGCAAAATAGTGGTACCATCCTTCCAGTAACAATGCTAAACATCAGAACACAAGCAAGCTCGTGATGCAATCAGCACAGGGGTGCCGGATCATTATCTTCAGTTGTTCACTTGCAGAGGGACTGAAAGCTCAAGTTATATAGACTTGCCTCATCTGTAGGCCTGGTGAATACGTCTTCCATTTTACATCTTGGCTCCAGGACATGGCCTTCTCGCCATATATCATCTGTCTGTTTCCTTCTTTGTTGGACAGTTATTTTGTTATGAATTCATAACTCTTCATGTTTTGACACAAGCTCCCAGCACATAAGCTATTCCCTGATTGGAAATAAGGCTGCTTAGGAACTTGTTTTAACTCTTTCAATTCACTAGGGTGTTATTTAGTAAGTTCACTGAGGCAGTAATTTCCCAAATAGAATTAGCTGCCCTTTATATGTTGTCAAATAGCCAACTTTCGAGCTGATAGGAAGAATCCAACAAATGCAGTTATAATGCAACCAAAACCAGTTAAGAAATAAATGACTTTGGGGATTTAAAAAGAGAAAATAAGTCCAGGGAAATTTGCTAATTCTTTTGGAAAGAACTTAAAAATTAAGGAATGAAGGAAAACAAATTAGACTTCACATATTTGGATTTCAGAACAACATTTGATTTAGAAAAGTAACTCTATGGTTAGATTAATTCAAGTCAGATTAACTATTTGAATGCATTTAACTAGTTAATATGCAGTTAATAATGCATGAACTATTTGAATGCATTTAACTAGTTAGTATGCAGTTAATAATGCATGTTAACTATTACAATACATGATTCTAATATGATACTTCTTCGATTCACATTTCCCATTACTTCTGAAGGGTACATATCTCCAAATGGAGTTATTTGGAATAAGTCTTTTACTGTGCAAAAGTTTAGAAAAAATTTTCAGGAATTTATCCCAAAGGAAAACCCAACAGAAACAAAAACAATTTGTATTTGCCCACACTAGTGCATTTCTCTGCCTTCTGCCAGACATTTTTTAGATATTCTCAACTCAAGTTCTCATTTCTGCCTCTGGCATCTCACTACAACAGTACCAGACATTGATTTAGTCCCCATAACTTTCAAAAGCTTTCTTTGTACATCATTGGATCGAATCTGCGCAATTATTTTGTGGGTTTAAATATGCTTCTCTACCTAAATGTAAGCTCCTAGAGGGAAGAACTTTGTCTATCTTGCCTGCTTTTGTATCCTCAGAATTCAGAAAAGTATCTGGTATGTAGAAAATGCCATTAACCATTTGTTGAATTCTGTAGATGAGGAAACTCAGGGCCTACAAAGGAGTAATAATGATGCTTTTGTTTAGCTCCATAAAGTCTTCAGACAGCTGTCTTATTTATTCTGTTATTGTAGCGTTCCATATATTATGAGGACACTGCCTTCCTTTTTTGTCACAGTTGCACATTATACACACACACACACACACACACACAAACATGAGTACATATATAGCTGTTCCATGATTTTTACTTACGCCTCTTTTTGAGCAATTATATCTCTAAAATCATGAGTGTTGTATGCTAGTTATATTTTTTCCTAATACATGTAAGAACAAATAAATCATTTTATATAGAATTAAAAAGTAGATTAAAAACTGGCCATTGATCGTGTAAAATCATCTCACATCATACAAATTTCTATCCCTACTACATTTGGAGTAAATCTGTTACGTTGGGTCCTTTAAATAACCCCATGAGAGAGGCCACAGGAGGTAAGCAAAGCAGGCTTTGTTAGCTCCAATGTACCAGGGAATAGACCGAGGTGAGTGGGCACAGGGTCACACAACCACTAAGTATAGATCTAGGCCTCTGGCCCTCAAGTCTCCTCACTGCCTGTTTAACATCTTCCACTATCTTCTACCCCTCCTCTAGCATTCCTGGGGAAATCTACAGCTAGCTGGTATTTGCTGTCTCTGTAGATGGCTCTCTGTTCTGAGAGTCTGGCTTAGAGCTATTTGGAAACAATCTTACGAGGATGAACTAGGGACAGAGAGGTCACCTTAGGCAGGTCTTAATTTGTAATTTTATTCAAGGGAGAAAGCACATGCTAAGAAATTGTTGCTGAAAACTGTGTCTAATTGGTAATAATGAGAAAAGGGTGGGAAACAATGGAGAGTTGGATGACGAAGGAAAAAATAAAAATTGGCTTAGAGAAACATGCTCCCTGGAAGCTCATCTGCATGTACTATAAAACCATGTAAGACTAGTTTTGTGCAATGATATTAATCATAGTTAAAGTCAATGAGCGTACCTACTACAAACCAGGTGTGTCACCTGCATTATCTCATGTATCCTCATGACAGGTGGGTTTCTTGCTTAGAGTAACCTGCTTGGGATCACACACCTGAGAGGGGGCAGAACCAAACTTTGGACAGTGTCCCTCTGTTCCTTAGAGTGCATTTTCTTTCCTTTTCTTCTGCATGACTGTGTTGATATTAGCTCAGTTGTGATGGAGGGCTCACATTAATTTTCAGTATACGCCTACATTTTGGCCAGCTGATAAATTCAAATAATGCTGTACATTACAAAATAAAAGTCTACACATGTCCTTTAGGCCAGTTGAGATGGGGTGCTGTGAGGTGTGGTCATGGCCTTGTAGTCCATATTCATCTGAGATTTGGCCTAAGCCTTGGATCACTATGGGGCAACTATAAGATTTTTTTTTTTCCCACCACCCTACCTGGAGTGGACCTAGGGGTCCTTACTGAACTGTGCAGTAAAGATCTGAAGTTGGCTAAGGTGCCCATGAAATCTTTAGGACTGGTCTAGATGAATAGAATAATCAAATGTCAGGGGGCTAAAGTCCAAAATAAGGCCTTCCAAGGTTGCCATAATCTTGGCCCGTATTTTTTAAAGTGACTTGGAATAATCTTGACACTGGGTTCAAGAAAAGATGACAAGGAGAAGTGCAAAAAGCTGTCCTCCCAGCAGTTATTCTGCCGTCTGACAGCTCCTTGTACTTTATGCAGCTCTGAGCTCTCCTCTGCCATTTGGCATTGCATTCTGATGGACTGTAGAAAGTCTAAACAAAACCTTTTCTGCAATTTCAGTCCATCGATCTATCATCAAAAGAAAGTGAAGAGCAAGCTCTCCCAGTGGGAAACTGCTATGGTTTGAGTTTGCTTCCATTGAAACTCATGTTGAAATTTGATCTTCAATGTGGTGGTGCTGGGAGGTGAGGCCTAGCAGGAGGTGTTTGGGTCATGGGGGCAGATCCCTGAAGAATGGCTTGGAGCCATTCTAGTGGTACTAAGTTCTCCCTCTTGTGAGACTGCATTAGCTCTTGTGGGAATGTTTCCATAACAGCAGGTTGTCATGAAGCCAAGGTGCCCCTTGGGTTTTGCTTCTTGGCACTTGTCTGCTTCTCCTTTCCACCATATTTTGACCCAACACAAAAAGCCTCATCAGAAGTTAAGGAGAATACTGGTGCCGTCCTTCTTGTATTTCCCTATGTGCAGAACCAGGAGCTAAGTACACCCCTTTTCTTCATAAATTATCCAGCCTCGGGTATTCTGTTATAGAAACATTAAATGGATAAACACAAGAAAAATCTCATATCTTGCAAGGTCAGAGCAGTTTCAATTGACTACTTATGGAAGAAGTGGAGGAAAGTGAGGATCTCTAGATCTTACAAAAGGCTAGTGGCTCTGTATGGCAAGGAAGAACCACCACCAAACAGTTTGATGTACAGAGTTGGAGATAAACACATTCTGTACTGAGAGAAAGATGGAGATAGTGTATATAAAAGAAATACAAGGCCTCCCTGTGTGTCTTCAGACAACCTTGCCATGGAAAAGCTAAACTCATAAATAGATGCTCATTTATTAAATTCTCTTATAATTATGTATTGCCTCAGAGTGTGCCTTAATGGTTATTTAGCTAGTTTTTAAAAAACTTCTCTTATTTCGTATTTTTTTTTTTTAGCTTAAGTTTTTAAAAAGTCAACTGTTCTCATGAGAAGTCTGGTGGTTCTTTTTTGGCGGGGGATGGAGTCTTGCCCTGTGGCCTAGGCTGGAGTATAGCGGCACAATCTCGGCTCACTTCAACTTTCATCTCCTGGGTTCAAGTGATTCTCATGCCTCAGCTTCCTGAGTAGCTGGGATTAGAAACATGTACCAGCATGACTGGCTAATTTTTTAAATTTTTTAGTAGAGATGGGGTTTTACCCTGTTGGCAAGGCTGGTCTTGAACTTCTGGTCTCAAGTGATCTACCCGTCTCAGCCTCCCAAAGTGCTAGGATTACAGGCATGAACCACCACTCCCAGCCTAGTGGTTCGAATTCAGAAATTATTGGTCCAAGACATCACTGTTCACCTGATTGCAGCCTACCTATCCTCTCTGCGGACAAAGTGCCTGGAAGGAAAGATGAATCTTGATCTTCTAACTTAGGCTAGAAAATGGAATCTAAAATCATAACCTTGTATCAAAGAATTGGTGACTAAAATGTACTCCAAGATCCCCTTGGCCACCCAGTTGTGAGAGGATGTTCAGGGAAAACAAGTACCAGTTGGTATCAGTAGCTCTTCTTGTTTGCTTTCACATAAGGGGTTCTAACTGCCGTATTCCCTGAAGTCTCTCCTTTCCCTTGGGATACCAACATTGTTCTTGAATTCTCTATGGTGGTTTTTAAGTTCCTGGCTATAAGCCACCTTTGGTTATCCCAACTCCAACTCCTGGTGGCTTACCTTAGTGGCTGCAGCTGCTGTTGCTTCAATTTGATGCTGGAGTTAGATCTTGTTGCCATTTTTGTGCCAATATCATTCCCTCCATTTCTGTGGGGTTCTTTACCACCCTTTCCTTCACAGTGGTACAGGATAGCTGCTTTGCCATAACTGCCGCTGTTTCATGAAGATACAGCAAGGAGAAGGGAAATGAAAGGAGGGAAGAGTGAGGAGAGATGGAGTTTTTGCCCATCGGTGTCACAATTCTTCATAGGCTCCTCAAAGGTGGTTTTAACTCTCCCAACTTCTTACTGTGGCTATATGGATCACTAGACTCTGTTCTTTTATAAAACACTGTCCTCTTGGGGAATTTTGAAAATGTTCTCTTGGACATTTGGGGCTTTCTACGCAATGTCAAACTCCTAGGCTCTCCTCCCCACAAATAATCAGCGTGATGCCTTGAAACATTTCCCCTCTTCTACTCCAGGATGAGGTATTGCTCTGCATCTCTTCTCTTGAATTGGTGGTGGTGAGCCTATTGGATCTGTTATGGGGACCTGCCTTCTCATCTTGGGGATGTTCTTTGTTGTAATGTGGGTTTAGCCTCTTGACTTTCCTTTCTGAAACTGTATTGCTTTCAGCATTTTCTGAGCCTCTAGCTGGTGACTCCAATTTGCCTACATAGGAACTGCTTCCTGTCCTCCAGAAATTTCCCAATTCTGAATTCATCTCTGCCCTCTAGAGTCAATAACAGACCCCTCTTTACAGTAGCTGTTTTCTTGGTTGAGGCTCTGTTGAAATGCAGACCATCAAAACCTTCCTTTCCTATATGTGTCAATCTGACCTCCATCGCTGGCTTCTCCTGTACTGCCCCTTTCTGCCATCTCTCAGAAGACTGGACCAGCATAGTCCGTTTGGATTAACTGGACAAAAGTAATGCCAAAAACCACCACATTAAAGCACGTTTCCCTGCCCTGTCCCCACAACACACCACACACACAGTCGTGCACAAACCAACCATGCTTCATTGTGTGACAGTAGCCAGCAGCAATACTTTAACTTTTTTTTTTTTTGAGATGGAGTCTCACTCTGTTGCCCAGGCTAGAGTGTGGTGGTCTGATCTCGGCTCACTGCAACCTCCGCCTCCCGGGTTCAAGTGATTCTCCAGCCTCAGCCTCCTGAGTAGCTGGGACTACTGGTGCACATCACCATACCTGGCTAATTTCTGTATATTTTTTAGTAGAAATAGGGTTTCATCATATTGGCCAGGCTGGTCTCGAGCTCCTGACCTCGTGATCCACCCAGCTCTGCCTCCCAAAGTGCTGGGATTACAGGTGTGAGCCACCACGCCCAGCCAATACTTAAACTTTTAAGAATTGGTGGAAGCTCTTTAATTAGGAACATCTAAAACCAGAAGAGATTCCACATCATAAGGAAATAATAACAATTGTGAAATATTAACACTTTATGTTTCTACAAGTCCTTTCACAGTGCTCAAAGGACTTTATGGGCATGCCCACATTTATTCTTTAATTTTAAAAAGTCTTTAATTTTGGTAATTTTCAAACACACACAAAATACAGCGGTATCATGAATCCTTATGAACCTAACAACCAGTTTCAACAATTATCCATTCACAGTCAATCTCATTGACTGTCCTAGCCTCACTGAGTTATTTTGAAACAAATCTCAACTATTATATCATTTCATCCACAAATATTTCAGTATATATCTTTCAAGGGTAAGCATTCTAAAAATTACATCTGCAAACATTTGAAATAATTCCTTGATGTTACAAAATACACAAGTAATGCTCAAATTCCCCCAATAATTTCATAAAATTGTTTCCATAGCTACTTTGTTGCAATCAGAACCCAAAAATTTTACTCACTCCATTTTGTTGCCATCTCAAATCTAGTAATCTATAATTACCTTCCTCTTTTCTTTTGTCTTTTCAATTTAGGACTTGAAGACACCATGTTATTTATTCTGCAGAATTTCCCACTGTCTGGATTTTGCTAATCTCATTTCCATACTGTTGTATATGTTGTTTCTCTGTCTCCTATTTCCTGTAAACTGAAGATGGATCTAGAGGTGTGCATGATCTAATTCCAGTTCCGTTTTTTGTTGTGGTTGTGAATAGTTTGTAGACGGTGTTGATGGTGTTGTGTGCTTTCTTCAGGAGGCACATCATTGTTGTTTCTCTTTTTGTGATGTTGGTAGCCACTGTTTATTTTATTTGTTTACTTTTTGAGACAGAGTCTCACTCTGTCACCCAGGCTGGAGTGCAGTGGCTCAATCTTGGCTCACTGCAACCTCTGCCTCCTGGGCTCAAGCAATTCTCGTGCCTCAGCCTCCCAAGTAGCTGGGATTACAGGCATGCGCCACCACCCCAGGGTAATTTTTGTAGTTTTAGTAGCAACAGGGTTTCATCATGTTGGCCAGCTGGTCTTGAACTTCTGGCCTCAAGTGATCCTCCCACCTCAGCCTCCCAAAATACTGGGATTACAGGTGTGAGCCACCACATCGAGCCAATTGTTTATTTTTAAAAACTACATACACTCAATTTTTTTTTTCTGAGATGGCATTGTATGGATTTGGAAATATTTTTTAAAAACACTTCCATGTTTATGTGGTCTTAGCCCATTTTCATTCCCATTAGTTATATAACATTCTTTCTTCTAAGCGTCAGCTTCCCAAATTTCCATCAATTATGCTAGCGTACCATTTTCTCTAAAATTACATGGTTCCTCTTGCTCCATTCTTCCTTCCTCCACCTCCTGCCCAACCCCTACTTCCCCAAGGAAAGGAATATGAATCTCTTTTGTGTATTTTATGTATTTCTTTTAGAGTATTGTCTTGTTTTTACATAATTTCCCTCTACCTGTCTCATAGAGCCTTATTTTCCAGACCATTAAACTTGCCTTCCTTTTCTTTCTCATTTTATTTTTTATTTCTCATTTTTATTTTTACTTTTTTCCTGCTCCCAGCATTCACAATATATGTGTGTGCATCACTTTCAGCTGCAGGTGTCTACTGTTTCACAGATTAGAGGTCTTGACTCAGCCCTTTCTTTTGTTTGTCTCCAGCTTCTGGTATAATCCAGGCAATGTTGACCACTCCCTCCTTACTGAGGCCAACTTCATTTTCTAGGCAGCTCCCTCTCCTGGTTTCCCTCCTCCCTCACAAATCACTCCTTCCTGGTCTCCTGCAGGGTCACCTATCCCTCAGCCCATTCTTGTAACGATATCAGTGCCCAAGTCTTTGTCTATGGCCCGCCTCTCCTTTCACATGATGCTGAGTGATCTCACCTACCCCCTTGGTTTCAACCGCCGACATAGGATGATGCCTCCCAATAACAGACCTTTAGCCAAGTCTTCTCTTCTTAGATCTAGGATATCGTATCTAACTCTTTGCTAGAATTCACTCCCAGACCATTTCTCCTCAGTAGGTACAAATAGAACCCATCATGTCTTATTTCTAACCTTCCACCTTCCTGCCCTGCCTCATCCTCTAGCTCTGTGAAGTACATCATTATCAACCACAGTCATCAAATCAGAAACTGGGCTCCTTCTGGATTCTTTCCTCTTCTATCAAGACTGACCAATCACCTTTCATGCTGACTGCCTCCTATTCATGCTTTCTCATACAGTCCCCTGATATGATTTGGCTCTGTGTCCCCACCCAAATTTCATGTTGAATTGTAATCCTCAGTGTTGGTGGAGGAACCTGGTGGGAGGTGATTGAATCATGGGGGTGGATTTCTTTCTTGCTGTTCTCATGATAGTGAGTTCTTATGAGATCTGGTTGTTTCAAAGTATGTGGTACTTCCCCCTTAACTTTCTCTCTCTCCTGCCACCATGTGAAGATGTGCTTGCTTCCCCTTTGCCCTTTTGCTGTGATTGTAATTTTCCTGGGGCCTCCCCAGCCATGGCTCCTGTACAACATGTGGAATCGCGAGTCAATTAAACACCTTTTCTTTATAAATTTCCCAGTCTCAGGTAGTTTTTTACAGCAGTGTGAGAACAGACTTATACATCCCCCTTTGCCATGTCTATTATCTCATTATTGCCTAACTTATTTTCCTGCTTCCTAAATTATGCCCTTTCCATCCATTCTTTACACTGCTGCCAGAATAATCTTTCTAAAATCATGTATCTGAGTTACATAGCTTTTCCATATAAAGCCCAACCTCCTTGATAGGGCAGTCATCATCCAACCTTTGGCCACTGTGTCTCTAGTCCACACTATGCATGCCCCAAAGATCCTGTGCAGTAACACATGTCAAATTGCTAATAGAGGGCCTGACTCAACATTTAGAAGCTATGTTCAATTTTCAGCCTGGAGATTTGGTCTTCCTCTTATTTCATATGCCACTTCATGCTGCTATGTATTTGTCTCCTATCCTTCCACTCCTCTTGGCCCCTTCTTCCCCTTTTCCACCTAAGCAGTGCCTATTTATCTTTAAGCCTCAACCTAACTAACCTATTTCCTTGAAACCTTATATAGTTAAACATCTCTTCTTGGTGCTCCTGAGGGTCCCTCCTTCGCCACTCTCACGGCCCCTATGTTTAGTATTTGTATTAGTTTGTCCTTGCACTGCTGTAAAGAAATACCTGAAACTGTGTAGTTTATAATAAAAAGAAGTTGAACTGGCTCATGGTTCCACAGGCTCTACAGCAAGCATGGCTGGGGAGACCTCAGAAAACTTAGAATCCTGACAGATGGTGAAGGGGAAGTAGGCACGTGTTGCATAGCTGTAGTAGGAGGAAGAGAGAAGGGGGCAGGGCTCCTACACACTTTTGTTGGTTTTTGAGACAGAGTTTTGCTCTTGTTGTCCTGGCTGGAGTGCAAGGGCGCAATCTCGGCTCACTGCAACCTCCACCTCCTGTATTTAAGCGATTCTCCTGCCTCAGCCTCGTGAGTAGCTGGGATTACAGGCATGTGCCACCATACCCGGCTAATTTTGCATTGTTTTTTTTTTTAGTAGATACGGGGTTTCTCCATGTTGGTCAGGCTGGTCTCAAACTCCCGAACTCAGGTGATCTGCCTGCCTTGGCCTCCCAAAGTGCTGGGATTACAGGCATGAGCCACCATGCCCGGCCTGGTGCTACACACTTTTAAACAATCAGATCTCATGAGAACTCACTCTCACAAGAACACCAAAGGGAAAGTCTGCCCCCATGATCTAATCACCTCCCATCAGGCCCTCCTCCAACCTTGAGGATTACAATTCAACATGAGATTTGGGTGGGAACACAAATCCAAACCACGTCAGTATTGGCTTACTTGGTTCATCTATAGGAAGCCATGGGTGGTAGGTCATGAGCTTAAATTTTTGTATCTCCAATAACAAACAGTGCTTGGCCCACTGTGAGTATTCAATAAAGGCAAAAATGAATAAAGCCCAGTCATTTCTACTGCTCCACATTCACGGCGAGTTCAGTCCTTTATCGTCCCTACCTGGACAAATTGAATTGCTTCCACACTGGTTTTCCTGACTTCAGTCTCCATTCTGGTAATTTATCTACTAGCTCTGATCCTGTCCTTTTGCCTCCTAAAGATCCAGCACTCCACAGTTCTGATAAGACTCCTCAGCAGGGCCTGTGTCTGTTGAGAGCTGAGACTGTTGTATTGTGCATATCAATGGTATGGAGGCAGAAAATTGGTCGAGAAACACTAGCCTATAAAATAAAATCCAGATTTCCCATTGTGGCCTCTATAATGTCACATCATTTTGTTTCCCTTATAGCTTCCAAATAGCCTTGGATGCAGCCATTCCAGACTTTCACGTTGTCACCTCAACCAAAATGCCCTCAGCTGTCCTGCATTCATGCACTTTGCTAAGAAGGCACTTTAGAAGCCTTGAATTCCATCCTCAGTTCTTCCTTCAAGATCTGGCCAAAAACCACCTCCTCTCTGAAACCTTCCTTGACACTCCCCATGGTCCCCTAGCATGATACAAATCCCATCACTCCTCTATTTAAAATCCAGACTCTGGCAGGGTGCAATGACTCACGCCTGTAATCCCAGCACTTTGGGAGGCCAAGGTGGGTGGATCACTTAAGGTCAGGAGTTTGAGACCAGCCTGGCCAACATGGTGAAACCCCATCTCTACTAAAAATACAAAAATTAGTTGGGGATGGGGTGCATGCCTGTAATCCCAACTACTCTGGAGGCTGAGGCATGAGAATCGCTTGAACCTGGGAGGCGGTGGTGGCAATGAGCCGAGGTCACACCAATGTACTCTAGCTTGGGTGACAGAGTGAGACTCCATCTTAAATTGATTAATTAATTAATTAAATTAAATTAAATCCAAACTCCTATTTTAGTGAATAAAATCCAAACTCCTATTTTAGTGACTACATTTTAAGTTTATTCAACTCTGTATCTTACAATAAACAGTGGTGTTGCTATCACTCTCTCCTTCACTGAGGTATAACATCCTTAACCACGATGGAAGACATTTATCTGAATCACTTTTGCAATGTTACTCATGCGCAATCCCTCCTCTAGGCCCAAGCACCCAGCACTGTTACTGGAATTCATGATTCCCCTTATCTGTGAATGTGAATCCCAAAAATATCTTGCTTCTCCTCTCCTTCCCACAGTGGGCCCTTGCCCTTATCTTGCTTTGAATTCCTGAATTCTTTACATTTTCTTGAACCAGAATTTTCCTCTGATGGCAAAGAAACATTCTACTCTAATCCTTTTGGAAGCATTGTCATCATAGCATGGTCAAGATTTCTTCCATCTCATTCCCCTACGTGCTTCAGATGCCATGTCGGTTTCCTCTAAGAAGCCAAGCATACCCTGCTTATATTTTGAACTGTTAATATCTCTCCATGTTTGCCTCTCATCCCCATCCCAACACCTTCATCATCCTTTTTAGATCTTGACTCTTTAAAAATTTCTATTTTCCATCCATTCCTGTATTGTCTCCCCAACAAAAGAATGGGAAACAGGTTTCTCTTCTCTGATTAAAACACCCTGTTCCAGATAAAGTCCTGGCAACAGTATTCCTACCTTCTTCACCAGGATGCAAATGTTATCATTGCCTTTAATCACATTTGTTTTATTGCATTCATAAAGCAATAAAACGTTTCAATCCACACACTATGCAAACAGTTGGCTGCAGCCAGCTATAACTTATGAAGATAAAAATTTGTTCCAGAGCTATTGGATGGGGCCAGTTTGGGCTGCAGAGAACATTACTCCTGTCATTTTCTTTTTGTCTCACCTTCTTCCAAAGTGTTGCTCTCTTGCCTTGGCTTTTTCCAAGTTTGCTTTTGCATCATGCTTCCTGTCCATTTGGATTTTAATTGGGCCTTGCTTTCCCTTTCATTCTCCTTAAATTTGCTTCTGCTTTGCACATCTCAGACTGTGCTGGGGTTACTTGGCTCAGGTCTCTTGCTGCGTATTCACTGTAGATTTGGTGTGGCCCATTAACTGCCATTGTGTCTGCAGAGGGAGGACAGCATGCAGGTTAAGTGTCCTGGTCCGGGCATCAGCCTACATTGGGTTGTTCTGCCCTTTTCTAGTTGTGTAATCACAGGCCAGTCATTTAACATCTCTGAGACCCAATTTCCTTATCTGTAAAGCAGGTATAATAGTAGTATTTAGTGCATAATGAACATTAACGGTAGCTGTCATTTGTATCAACTCTTTGGACTCCAGCTAGGCTTATGGAACAAGGATCTTTCCTCTCATATTTGTGTAACTATATAGGTTTTTGTTCATTCCCTCTGCTGCCATTTTTTAAACAGGTGCATGTGTGTATGTGTGTGTGTATGTGTGTGTATGTGTATGTGTGTGTGTGTATGTGTGTGTGTGTGTGTGTGTGTGTATGGGGGTATGGGGTGTTCCCGGCAATGCAAAAAAACAATGGATTGTATATCTATTCCTGCCTTGGGTATTTGAGCCATAGACCCAGGGGTTTGTGAGGTTTTGGGGCATATCCATAAGCCCTAAAACCACCCAGGAAGCCTTTGGAATATTTGTGATTGGTTGGTGAGATCCCCTGAGAGTGTGCCGGGCTAACCCAGCTGGGTTAGCAACAGGGGAAACTCAAAGCCATCGTTTCCCAAGCCCATGGACTTTTCACATGGTCTGCTCTAATGGCACATTTTCCTAGAGAAGCTCGGAAGCCTGATGCTGCAGAGCCCATGTGCATTTCACGTGGAGCTAGGTGACGAGTTGGTCCAAAGCACAGGCCTGGGCTCTGGAGATGGGCGAGGGGGGGAAATCTGTGTCTACTGAAGGCAGTAATTCCCTCAAGCTGGCCTTGAGCTTGGGGACGAGGATCAAAATTGGTGCCAGCCAGAGCCAGGTCTCAGCTAAATCTAAATAAGAGACATTAGATACCTGCCTTTGAAAAAATTCTTGAAACTAGGAACTTGAGAGAAGTAATTCCTGGTTTCACCCCGAGTCTGAGGGTAAGGCTGGTCTAGACTGTCACTACTGGTTTACACAGGTGACCTCTGCAGCCCCAACCCACCATGTGCAGAAGCTTCCAGCCTTGCTGCTACTCACTTCAAGCCCTGCTTAACTCTATTGACTTCAATGAATTTGTGAGCTTCTGAATGGGAGCAGTATCTCCTTTTTAGTAAAAAATAAATAAATAAAATAAACAGGTCCTGCTGGCTTAGAGGAATCCCTGTGAGCTTCCAGGAACCAACGTTCCCCGACTTCATTTCATTTTCAGGAGGGAGACCGAGCCTGTGTGAAATAGAGGTGACTTGTTTGGACACCATCTGGTTTGTGTAAAGTTAGCAGGAGTGGGCCCACTGGGTCAGCAAGGGCTACTGAGAAACTGTTGTGGCCAAGGAGGAAGAAAAACACCACCACTTCTATATTAAAGGGAGAGAAAGTATGGGCTGCAAGTGAGAAATGTAAAGTCAGCATTATTGAATCCCCAAATATTTTTATAGGGGGGTTGAAAGCAAAAAATTTACCAAAAACTCCCCACAGGCCCAAACAAAGCCACAGTGTGTTCCCATTTACCGCCAGCCTGATAATCACACCCTTCGCATCTTTTACAGTTAGCCTGTGAACCCAGTGAGTGCAAGGCGCTTCCTATAAACAAAGGCTAGCAGAGATCGCATTACCTTCTTCCTCCTCTTCCCCCGTCTGCAGAACGAAGGGGTCAAGCTATGGCTTAACCTTTTGTGTTCATTAACATTTTGGCTGCCTGTTGCAAACTAAGAGCCAGCGATAAACGACAAATGAACTGGTAATTAGAAGTCAGGAAGGGAAGCTTCCAAGCAGGCAATGGGCGGGTCTGTGTCAGACCCAATCATCCCCAAAGCTGGATCTGTAAACTGAAGCTGGGGTTGCTATGGCCTCCGAGACAGCGAAGCTTGACTCTCCATAGAACACAGCACTGCTCTGCCCACTGAGCCCAAAGCAAGGGGGCGATGATTTCTGGAAGATGGTGTTTGGTGTGTAAGATGGTAGAAACTTAGAATTCTAACTCAGAGTCAACTGTGAAAAAAGAATCTCATGCCACTCAGGACCCTTGCCTCCTCTCCTGGTCTTTGCTCGAGAGCAAACCTTTTCATTTCATTCTCTTTCCTGTTCATTTTATGAACCTTCCTCCTATTCCTCAGAGTTCAGCTCAGTTTTCCCCGGTCTCCCTACTTTTTCATTCTCCAGTGTTCTCACTCACCTCTGAACTTGAAACCCTGAGTGACGTGGCTCTTGCTTGTGATCATCTTAGTGTTTCTGGGGGTCTTGTTTGTTACCTACACTTTACCATAAGGGAAAACCATTTGTTTCCAAATTCCCTGACCTCCTTTTCCACCCCACTTGCCAAGGTCCATGAAGGCAGCTACTTAACTGAATGTCTCAGTATATCTGCCTTAGCCTATAAGATATTAAACATTTGAAAAACAGCTGAGTATCTTCTCAACAAAATGTTAGCTTTCCGTATTCTCTCCCTCTCTCAAGGTCAAGCATGGGTTCTGTTGCATCCATTAATTTATCTGCCACTATCCAACCAGCACCTGTCTCTCACTTTTCTGTCCACATTACTCTTTGCCTCTTTGATGCATCTTGTCTCATAGGTTCTAGCAGGTGTTGGGATCCTAAGAGGTCTTCTAGCCACCTCTCCAGCAACTCCACAGAAGCTGCCATCTAGCTGCTGCTTTGCTATTTGTGACTCCATAAGGTATAGAATTATGCTGTGATAACTGTTTTCTGTGGGTATACAAATTTCAGGTTTTTAGAAAACTGCATGACTGGGGTTATCAGTTTACATCACACATAAGGATCACCAGGACAGTCATTAAAATATATAGATTCCCACCATCACTCACAGAAATGTTCCTTCCTTGGAGTCAGGCCTAGGAACCTGGATTGGAGGACTGCATTTTGAAAAAGTTACTCTCAAGCTATTTATGTAGACAGGTCTTAAAACGTTTCTGTGTCTTCCGTGGTGGTTGACAGGGCTGAGCTTGGGGAAGATGGCTGCCTTACAAAGACTCATCAGATCATTGATTACAATAAAGTAGGATCCTCCACTAAGCTAGTCGTCTGGACCAACCTATCTTCCGCTGCAGAGTCCCAAACATTCACCTGGAATCCAGACATTAAATGACCTCCACAAAGCACATCAGGAAAATCCCTTAAATTCCAAGCTAATTGACAGAGATTCCAGGGATAGTTAGCAAATACTTTTCCCTTCTCTACTGAGAAATAGCAAGAACAATAGTTTGGCTTTCAGCCTACCCAGCAAATGTCACTCCACCAAGGTTCCCTGTAACTTTTCAGCCTCTTAATACAACATCTAGGAGAATAGAGTTTCTTTAGAATAAAATTCGAAGCATAAGAGAGAAAATTTTATGTTATTTGGAGGCAGACCATTCAGATGTTTTGAGTTAATGTGGCACAGCTGAAAGAATTTTTACACTTGCAAAAATATCAAAGATCGTTTTTGGCCTCCAAAGAGCTGAAATATAGCTCTGTTTTCAAACTCTAATGAGTTTGGCATGAACACCATTACTTGTAATTATTGTGTTTTTGGAAGACTAAAAAAATGAAGTTTGATCCAATGTAATAACAGATTTCAGAATTCTGGAATTAAAAGTGCTAGACATTACCTAGTCCAGTTCTAACTTTTAAAGTTGAGGAAGATAATCCTTTGTCTTATATTTCTGATTAACAAAGTAATATTGAAAACCACAGTTCCCAAAGGCTACTTTACTCCAGGTATGAGATTTAAGCAAAATACACATGAAGTAGACATAGGACAACATAATTTAATGTACCTTTAGCACAGTCAGATATTCTATGAACGCAAGTTGATAGAGAATATAATAGAGCAGAAAGAATGTTAGATTGGGAGACAGAAGGCATGGGGGTCAATGTCCTATCTTGGCCCTGTAGAAATGTCAAGATGTTTGGCATGCCGTGACTCAGCTTTAGTGTCTTCTGCAAAATTGAGGTGATAATGTGGGCTGTTTTAAGTACGAAGTCGAGCGATGTATGTGAAAGTACATATTGTCCTAGTCTGTTTTCTGTTGCTACAACAGACTACCTGAGACTGGATAATTTATAAAGAAAAGGGATTTATTTAGCTCATAGCTCTGGAGGCTGGGAAGTTCAAGATTGGGCAGCCATATTCGGTGGCTTCTGGTGAGAGCTTTATGCTGTATCAAAAACATGGCAGAGAAACAGAAAGGGAACTGGGTGTATATGAAAAAAGGGCAAAACACAGGAACCAACCTCACTTTGTAACAACCTACTCTTGGGGGAACTCATCCACCCAATATGAGTTTTGGTGGGGACAAACCATATTCAAACCATAAGAATCATTAACTCTCAAATTCTATTATCTCACTGATAAAACAACATGCATGGGGATTACATTCAGTTGGTCTGCTTAGAGTTAAATCTTTGTATCTCCTTGCTTTAGTTTCTTCTGCCTAGATACCAGTCTGAATCTTTTTTTGATCCTGCTTTTTTTGATGGCTTTTTCATCTTCTTTGGTCTCACCCTGTCCAAAAGAGAACTCCTTGGTCAAGTGATGCCCGTCTCCAATCTGGATTCAGAAGAGGAGAGCACAACCCTGCCTCTTCCCATTCTGTCTCCCAGCACCTATATGTTTCTCCAACTAATAGCACTTCCCTGGGTGTTTATCGAACTGTATTGAAGGAAATAGAATAGAATAAAAATAAATTAGATTGAATTCCTGAAAAGTGAATTTGACTCTTCCCTTCCTGAACTCTGGGCTGCCTTGAGGGAAGACCAGCTAAGAGGGTCTCATCTGAGTTTTACCCATTGCTGAAGTAAATTGGGAAAAAATTTTCTTTTTTAAAAGAAAACTGAATTCTTCCCAGGTCTGCTGTCTACTTTTCCCAGCAGAAAATGGCTCTCTTTCTTCTAGAAAGAAGTGAATAGGTCTCCCACTTGGGTGATGATACTGATTTACCACATTTTTTTTTTTTTTTTTTTTTTTTGAAACTCTCTTTACGAGCAAACAAAAATCTTTATTATTATTATTATTATTTTACTTTGGTGGCTCTGAGGTTTTTCTAACAACCATGATGAGGAGGCTCCTAGAAAAAGAAGACAGCAACTTGGAGTAATTGTTTTTCTGGTTTGCTTTTGTTGTCCAGTCTAGAAACTGTGGCTCTTGTCACATTCCTAGCTGCTAGTCTGGGTCAACTCTCCCCAAAAGGAGGCTCTGATTTAAGCATTACCACAGTACAAACAGAGCTCAGCCAAACCTCCAGTGGCAGGTATAAAACATCGACTATGTCTGAGTCAAAAATGTTGCAAAATGTATAAATGCCACCAAGATGTATCCGCTTTTCCAACTGGACTGGGTTTACCACAACAAGGGTCGGGTATCAGGTTGTGATCTCTCCTTTGAGATCTCAAGTTTTGACCTGTGTGGTGAACTCCTCCACCTTTTGCCATACATGGAATATTCTGAAATGTTATAGGATGTCCTACGTGCTGGCAATTCTCATAGCCTCCTTAAGATAAAGTCTTCCCACTGAGCTAGCTGCAGGAATTGTTCCCCCCCCCCCCCCAGTGGCACCTGTAACACCAGGAAAACAGAACCATTTACTCCTCTGGGAAGGGGGCTGAAGCCAGGGAGCCAAGTGGTCTTGCTCAGTGGATCCCATCCCCATGGAGCCCAACAAACTAAGATCCACTGGCTTGAAATTCTTGCTGCCAGCATAGCAGTCTGAAGTTGACCTGGGACACTCAAGCTTGGTGAGGGTAGGGGCATCTGCCATTACAGAGGCTTGAGTAGGCCGTTTTCTCCTCACAGTGTAAACAAAGCTGCCAGGAAGTTCAAACTGGGTGCGGAACCCACCGTAGTGATGCAAAGCCACTGTAGTCAGACTGCCTCTCTAGATTCCTCCTCTCTGGGCAAGGCATCTCTGAAAGAAAGGCAGCAGCCCCAGTAAGGGGCTTATAGATAAAACTCTCATCTCCCTAGAACAGAGCACCTAAAGGAAGGAGCAACTGTGGGTGCCGCTTCAGCAGACTTAAATGTTCCTGCCTGCTGGCTCTGAAGAGAGCAGAGGATCTCCTAGCACAGTGCTCGAGCTCTGCTAAGGGACAGACTGCCTCCTCAAGTAGGTCCCGGAACTCCATGCCACCTGTCTGGGAGACACCTCCCAGCAGGGGTTGACAGACACCTCACACAGGAGAGCTCCAGTTGGCACCTGGCAGATGCCCCTCTGGAATGAAGCTCCTGGAGGAAGAAGCAGACAGCAATCTTTGCTGTTCTGCAGCCTCTTCTGGTGATACCCAAGCAAACAGAGTCTGGAGTGGACATCCCACAAACCCCAGTAGACCTGCAGCAGAGGGGACTGACTGTTAGAAGGAAAACAAACAGAAAGCAATAGCATCAACATCAACAAAAAGGATGCCCAGACACAGAAACCCCATCTGAAGGTCTCCAACATCAAAGACTAAATATAGATAAATCCACAAAGATGAGGAAAAACCAGCTCAAAAAGGCTGAAAATTCCAAAAACCAAAATGCCTCTTCTCCAAAGGATCACAACTCCTCACCAGCAAGGGAACAAAACTAGACAGAGAATGAGTTTGACGAATTGACAAAAGTAGGCTTCAAAAGGTAGGTAATAAGAATCTCCTCCAAGCTAAAGAAGCATGTTCTAACCCAATGCAAGGAAGCTAAGAACCTTGATAAAAGGTTACAGGAACTGCTAACTAGAATAACCAGTTTAGAGAGGAACGTAAATGACCCGATGGAGCTGAAAAACACAGCACAAGAACTTCACGAAGCATACACAAGTAGCAATAGCCAAATCAATCAAGCAGAAGAAAGGATATCAGAGATTGAAGATCAACTTAATGAAATCAAGTGTGAAGACAAGATTAGAGAAAAAAGAATGCAAAGGAACAAACAAAGCCTCCAAGAAGTGTGCGACTATGTGAAAAGACCAAACCTACTTTTGATTGGTGTACCTGAAAGTGATGGGGAGAATGGAACCAAGTTGGAAAACACACATCAGGATATTATCCAGGAGAAATTCCCCAACATAGCAAGACAGGCCAACATTCAAATTCAGGAAATACAGAGAACACTACAAAGATACTCCTTAAGAAGAGCAACCTCAAGACACATAATCATCAGATTCACCAAGGTTGAAATGAAGGAAAAAATGTTAAGGGCAGCCAGAGAGCAAGGTTGGGTTACGCACAAAGGGAAACCCATTAGACTAACAGCAGATCTCTCTGCAGAAACCCTACAAGCCAGAAGGGAGTGGGGGCCAATATTCAACATTCTTAAAGAAAAGAATTTTCAACCCAGAATTTCATATCCAGCCAAACTAAGCTTCATAAGTGAAGGAGAAATAAAATCCTTCACAGACAAGTAAATGTGGAGAGATTTTGTCACCACCAGGCCTGCCTTACAAGAGCTCCTGAAGGAAGCACTTAAGGAAAAACCAGTTCCAGCCACTGCAAAAACATACCAAATGGTAAAGACCATTGTCACTATGAAGAAACTGCATCAACTAATGGGCAAAATAGCCAGCTAGCATCATAATAACAGGATCAAATTCACACATAACAATATTAACCTTAAATGTAAACGGGCTAAATGCCCCAATTAAAAGACACACACTGGCAAATTGAATAAAGAGTTAAGACCCATTAGTATGCTGTATTCAGGAGACCCACCTCACATGCAAAGACACGCATAGGCTCAAAATAAAGGGATGGAGGAATATTTACCAAGCAAATGGAAAGCAAAACAAAGGCAGGGGTTGCAATCCTAGTCTCTGATAAAACAGACTTTAAACCAACACAGATCAAAAAAGACAAGGAAGGACATTACATAATGGTAAAGGGATCAATGTAACAAGAAGTGCTAATTATCTTAAATACACATGCATCCAATACAGGAGCACCCAGATTCATAAAGCAAATTCTTAGAGACCTACAAAGAGACTTAGACTCCCACACCATAGTAGTGGGAGACTTTAACACCCCACTATCAATATTAGACAGGTCAATGAGACAGAAAATTAACAAGGATATTCAGGACTTAAACTCAGCATGAGACCAAGTGGACCTAATAGACGTTTACAGAACTCTCCAACCCAAATCAACAGAATATACATTCTTCTCAGCACCACATAACACTTATTCTAAATTTGACCACATTATTGGAAGTAAAACACTCCTCAGCAAATGCAAAAGAATGGAAATCATAAACAGTCTCTCAGGCACAGTGCAATCAAATTAGAACTCAGGGTTAAGAAACTCACTCGGCTGGGTTCAGTGGCTCACGCCTGTAATCCCAGCACTTTGGGAGAGCTGAGGTGGGTGGATCAGGAAGTCAGGA
>NC_045437.1:37722914-37797323 GCF_002776525.5 Piliocolobus tephrosceles
ACACAGCTAAAGCAGTGTTTAGAGAGAAATTTATAGCACTAAATGCCTACATGAGAAAGCAGAAAAGATCTAAAATTAACACCCTAACGTCACAATTAAAAGAACTAGAGAAGCAAGAGCAAACAAATTCAAAAGCTAACAGAAGACAAGAAATAACTAAGATCAGAGCAGAACTGAAGGAGGTAGAGACATGAAAAACCCTTCAAAAAATCAGTGACTCCAGGGGCTGGTTTTTTGAAGAGATTAACAAAACAGATAGACTGCTAGCCAGACTAATAAAGACGAAAAGAGAGAAGAATCAAATAGACTCTATAAAAAGTGATAAAGGGGATGTCGCCACGGATCCCACAGAAATACAAACTACCATCAGAGAAAGCTACAAACACCTCTATGCAAATAAACTAGAAAATCTAGAAGAAATGGATAAATTCCTGGACACATACATTCTCTCAAGACTAAACAAGGAAGAAGTCAAATCCCTGAATAGATCAATAACAAGTTCTGAAATTGAAGCAGTAATTAAGAGCCTAACAACCAAAAAAAAAAGCCCAGGACCATACGGATTCACAGCCAAATTCTACCAGACGTACAAAAACGAGCTGGTATCATTCCTTCTGAAACTATTCCAAACAACAGAAAAAAAGGGACTCTTCCCTAACTTATTTTGTGAGGGCACCATCATCCTGATAACAAAACCTGGCAGAGACACAACAAAAAAAGAAAATTTCAGGCTAATATCCCTGATGAACATCAATGCAAAAATCCTCAATAAAATACTGGCAAACTGAATCTAGCAGCACATTGAAAAGCTTCTCTGCCATGATCAAGTCAGCTTCATCCTTGGGATGCAAGGCTGGTTCAACATACACAAATCAATAAACGTAATCCATCACATAAACAGAACCAATGACAAAAACCACATGATTATCTCAATAGATGTAAAAAGGCCTTTGACAAAATTAAACACCACTTGATGCTAAAAACACTAAATAAACTAGGTATTGATGGAACATATCTCAAAATAACAAGAGCTCTTTGTGACAAACTGACAGCCAATATCATACTGAATGGGCAAAAGCTGGAAGCATTCCCTTTGAAAACCAGCACAAGACAAGAATGCCCTCTCTCACCACTCCTTTTCAACATAGTATTGGAAGTTCTGGCCAGGGCAATAAGTCAAGAGAAAGAAGTAAAGGGTATTCAAATAGGAAGAGAGGAAGTCAAATTGTTTATGTTTGAAGATGACATGATTGTGTATTTAGAAAACCCCATTGTGGCAGCCGCAAAACTCCTTAAGCTGATAAGCAACTTCAGCAAAGTCTCAGAATACAAAATCAATATGCAAAAAATCACAAGCATTCCTATACACCAATAATAGACAAAGAGCCAAGTTGTGAGTGGACTCCCATTCACAATTGCTACAAAGAGAATAAAATACCTAGGAATACAACTTACAAGGAATGTGAAGGACCTGTTAAAGGAGAACTGCAAACCACTGCTCAAGGAAATAAGAGAGGACACAAACAAATGGAAAAACATTCCATGCTCATGGATAGGAAAAATCAATATCATGAAAATGGCCATACTGCCCAAAGTAATTTATAGATTCAGTGCTATTCCCAGCGAGCTACCATTGACTTTTTTCACAGAATTAGAAAAAACTAGTTTAAATTTCATATGGAACCAAAAAAGACCCCATATAGCCAAGACAATCCTAAGCAAAAAGAACAAAGCTGGAGGCATCATGCTACCTGACTTCAAACTGTACTACAAGGCTACAGTAACCAAAACAGCACGCTACTGGTACCAAAACAGAAGAATCAGAAATAATACCATGCATCTACAACCATCTGATTTTTCACAAACCTGACAAAAACAACCAATGGGAAAAGGATTCCCTAATGAATAAATTGTGTTGGGAAAACTGGCTAGCCATATGCAGAAAACTGAAACTGGACCCCTTCCTTATACCTTATGCACAAACTATCTCAAGATGGATTAAAGACTTAAAAGTAAGACCTAAAACCATAAAAACCCTAGAAGAAAACCTAGGCAATACCATTCAGGACATAGGCATGGGCAAAGACTTCATGACTAAAACACCAAAAGCAATAGCGTCAAAAGCCAACACTGACAAATGGGATCTAATTGAACTAAAGAACTTCTGCACAGCAAAAGAAACTATCATCAGAGTGAACAGGCAATCTACAGAATAGGAGAAAATTTTTGCAATCTAGCCATCTGACAAAGGGCTAATATCCAGAATCTACAAGGAACTTAAACAAATTTACAAGAACAAAACAAACAAGGTCTTCAAAAAGTGGGCAAAGGATATGAACAGACACTTCTCAAAAGAAGACATTTATGTGGTCGATAACCATATGAAAAAAAGCTCATCATCACTGGTCACTGGAGAAATGCAAATCAAATCCACAATGAGGTACCTTCTCAAGCCAGTTAGAATGGCAATCATTAAAAAGTCGGGAAACAACAGATGTTGGTGAGGATGTGGAGAAATAGGAATGCTTTTACACTGTTGGTGGGAGTGTAAATTAGTTCAACCATTGTGAAAGACAATGTGGCGATTCCTTAAGGATCTAGAACCAGAAATACCATTTGATCCAGCAATCCCATTACTGGGTATATAGCCAGAGGATTATAAATCATTCTACTATAAAGACACATGCACACATATGTTTATTGCAGCACTATTCACAGTAGCAAAGACTTGGAGCCAATCCAAATGCCCATCAATGACAGACCGGATGAAGAAAATGTGGCACATATAAACCATGGAATACCATGCAGCCATAAAAAAGGATGAGTTAATGTCCTTTGCAGGGACATGGATGAAGTTGTAAACCATCATTCTCAGCAAACTATCACAGGAACAGAAAACCAAACACCGTATGTTCTCACTCATAAGTGGGAGTTGAGCAATGAGAACATATGGGCACAGGGAGGGGAAAATCACACACTGGGTCCTGTCAGGGGTTATAGCATTAGGAGAAATACCTATTGTAGATGACGGGTTGATGGGTGCAGCAAACCACCATGGCACATGTATACCTATGTAACAAACCTGCATATTTTGCATATGTACCCCAGAACTTAAAGTATACACACACACACACACACACACACACATATATATATAAAGACAAAGTCTCCCTTCTTTTCCTAAGGTGCAGCCTCAACATTTTTACCTAATTTCTCTCCTTCTCCACCCAAGAGAACCAGGCCCCTTTAGGAATGAAAGACTAAGCCACTATCTGAAAACACATTAGCACATATTCTTATTTTACTCAAGAGACATTCAGGAGTCACTAAAAGACAGGGGAATGACACCTGAAGTGGATATTTTAGGCTGTTCTGTGCAGTGACTGGGCCCATATTCATCTTCATAATCCAGTAGATATTTGTACTAAATACTGTTTATAAAATACTTTTCACAGGCATGATCTCATTTGAACATCACATGCTGTGAGGTAAGGACATTGCAGTCCTCATGTTAGAGATGAGGAAATTGAGGCTCCAGGTTGTGTCTTCAGATCCAGTGCTCTTTGCCTCCCCTCACCACCCCAATCCTCCAGCAATTATGGTAGAGTTCTACTGGAGCAGGCAGCTGATCAACGTGTGCGGTCAGTTGATCACCTCTCAGCAATGCTGGGAAGGAAGGACACAAACCTGAGCCCTGTGTGTCAGGCAGCGGCCAGATATTTCCTGTACATTTTCTCCCCAAATTTCCCCAACTTACACTCCCTGGGTTCAAATCACAGCTTCAGCACTTGTTAGTGGTGTGGCCTTTTAGGCCAGTTTAACACTCCATCTGTGCCTCGGTTTCCTCAGGTATAAAATGAGAATAATGCTATGTCTTCTTCGTAGTGTGAGGACGTATAAATGAGCTAACCCACTAAAACATGTAACCCTGAGCTATAAGAACCCCTGCATATGAACTATTATTATCATTGTTATTTCCCCTTGTTTTATACATAGGGAAGAATGTTCATAAAGATTAAGTGGGAACACTCCTGAGATTGGAACCTAAGTTTGATTCCAAAGACCTTACTTTTTTGCTGCCTTCAGGGACCTTTCCACTTTTTTACTCTCTGCTCTTTTTCCTTCTCCTTAACCCTTCTTGGTACAGAAGGGTTAATACCCTTAATTGCCCTTAAGCAGTGTTTCTGATCCGAAGCTGCCTGCGTTAGAATGATCTGAAACCTACTCCCTATGGACCAAATCAGAATTTCTGGAGCTGAGACCAAGGAATCTGCATTTTCGTAAGTAACACAAGTGATTCTCTTACACCCAGATAGAGGTCAAGAAGCACTGACTCAGACTGTCCACTGGAGCAGCTATCCTTGCCTGGGCCTGCCCGGCCTTCCCACCTCCCCTTTCACCCAAGAAGTGCCCCAAAGTTTTCTTGCTGCAATCCCTCCCTCCCATGCACATCCCCTATCTGCTATTTCATGATTAAGAATACAAGGCCGATGTCAGCTCACTGTGGGGCTCCTTGTCTTTCCAATCTATTGTGAATAATGGCTTATTAAAGTAATGGCTTATTTTGCCTCAGCATCAGGCCAGCTCAAGTCAGAGCAGGGAAAGGGTGGGGGCAATAGGGGAGGAAAGGTAGTGGATTGGGCAACATACATTCCATGCACAAAACCCACCATGTACAAAGGTGCAACAGTTATTCACCTAGAAACTTGCAAACTGCAGCAGGGTCAAGCCTACAAAAATGAGATAACACGGAGCAGAGCAGGTAAGCACAAAAGAACAGAAACTAAGTCAGTATTTTTATTAGAGCTTTATCTTATCTCTCATGCACAGCAGATTCCTTCCAGAGAGGAGACTCATATCAGTTACCATTTGCTTTCACTTAATCCAGCTTTGCAAATAATAGTCAGCCACTCTCACCTCTAATTCATGAGTCCACCAAAAAACTTTTGCTCGATGCCCTTTGAGGTTGCTATGACTGAATCTCAGAATGTGACCCAAGGCAAACTCCATTTCTGGCTTTCTTATCATGATTTTTTTGTGGCCTAAATTTCTTCTTCGATTGGACTTAATCTCTGGTTATGTAAACAGCTGGAGATATCCTAATTCCTGAGGGGATATCAAAGAGCTGTAATGAGTGCGGAAAGGAGTTGAGGGGGTGGGGAAAAATAGAAGAAAAGTAAGCATTAATTATTAAATGCGTAGGAGATTTTAAAAATCACATACCATTTGGCACTTTTCCTCTCCACAGTGCTCTATTCCCATTAAATGGAAGGAGAGCCAGGCCTCTCACCGTGGCAAATTTGCTTAATTGTGTTTTCTCTCTCCTAAAGTGGGAAGGGCTTAAAAACTTGCTTCCTATGGTGGTCACCTTTGCTCTGAATGAGAATGCATTTGCCCTCTCTAGAACATCGATGCCATCTTGTACTTTACAAACTGGATTTGGAACCACTTAACAAAGACAATATGCAAACACATGTGAATAAGATGAAATCAGCTAAGGAGTCCAGAATCCTGGGTATGATTTTCTAATAGGACACATACACCAATCTTGGCTTTATTTTGCTTGCTGGTGGAGAAGTTCAGGGACTGGATGTCAAAGGAGAAATAGGGTGATAAAAATATAGAAGTTCATGAAGTGCCTCACCCTCCACAAGGGAGTGGGTCTGGATTTACCCCCCATACCTTCCATATCATTGAATTTCGGGAGGAGAGTTGATGCTACCATTACAACCCGTTGTCATTCAGTGATTCAGGTAATGGGTGTTCTGATTGGAGACTTGGAAATCCAGTCACTACAATTATAGGTGCTCCCTTCTTGCCACTCACATCCCAAGTGAGTCATGCCCCACACCCTCTCCTAGAAGCTGAGGATTCACCCAATGTCAGAGGCCAAATCATCCTCAGATACCATCTAGTCAAACTTCCTAATTTTACAGATGGGCAAACTGAGAGCCAGTGGTCCAGTGTCACGATAATACAGGGAGTTGGTGGCTACACAGAAATAAGGATTTGGGTCCTTTGAATTTTGGTCCAGGAACTACCATTTTGTTCTTTAAGAGTTTTTAAAGTACACAGAAGCACATTTTCTAAAGTCTTTATAATCTGTGTGTGTGTGTGTGTGTCTGTGTGTGTGTGTCTGTGTGTCTGACAGTCTTGCTCTGTCACCTAGGCTGGAGTGCAATGGCACGATCTCAGCTCACTGCAACTTCTGCCTCCTGTGTTCAAGCAATTCACATGCCTCAGCCTCCTGAGTAGGTGGGATTACAGGTGCCCACCACCACACCTGGCTAATTTTTGTATTTTTAGTAGAGACAGGGTTTCACTATGTTGGTCAATCGGGTCTCGAACTCCTGACCTCAAGTAATCCACCCGCTTCGGCCTCCCAAAGAGCTGGGATTATAGGCATAAGCCACCGTGCCGGACGAAAGTCTTTATAATCTTAAAAGGAGAGAGAAGAAAGAGATAAGCGCAAGAAGGAAGGCATAGCTAATTAATTGGAGGGGGATGGTCTAAGCTCAAGCTTTGAAATGAAACAGCTGGATCGACCACTTAGTTGATGTGTGAACTTGGAAATTCACCTAAAGTTACTGAGTCTTAGCCCTCATCTTTTTTTTTTTTTTTTTGAGATGGAGTCTCGCTCTGTTGCCCGGGCTGGAGTGCAGTGGCACGATCTCGGCTCACTGCCACCTCCACCTCCCGGGAGAATGGGCACGCCATTCTCCTGCCTCAGCCCCCCAAGTAGCTGGGACTACAGGCGCATGCCACCACGCCCGGTTAATTTTTTTTTTTTTTTTTTTGTATTTTCAGTAGAGATGGAGTTTCACCGTGTTAGTCAGGATGGTCTGGATCTCCTGACCTCGTGATCTGCCTGCCTCTGTCTCCCAAAGTGCTGGGATTACAGGCGTGAGCCACCGCGCCCGGCCAGCCCTCATCTTTTAAATTGAGATGGTAATAGTGCCTGCTTTGCGGGGTTGTGTAAGGATTAAATAAGATAATGCACAGATCCTGGCACTGACAAAATGCTTAATAAAGATTGGCTATTATTATAACTCCAGTGCAGACACCCAAGGACTTGGATAGACTGCCAAGAAATCAGTCCTGAGGGGGCCTGTCCTTCAGCCAAACTTCCTCCCTGCCAGATCCTCTCTTCCAGCCTGGGCTGCTATGCTGCCCAAGTCGTCCACTCTACCCCTCCAAATAAGTGGCAATCATGACATTTTTATTATCCAGCTTCATACACAGATCTTTCCAGCAGAGTAACAGGGTACTGACTAAAAATAAAGATGCAAAAGGACCAGGAATAAAGCAAATTGGTAAGGAAATAAGAATAGAAAAAGGAAGGAGAGCTATGAAGAGATTCCTTCCATCTTTGATCACAATGCTGGATCATGTAGTAAAGCCTTTATAAGTATAGGGAATGTGAAGTACAATTAGCAGTATACCATTCCTCCACGGAATTTACACTGCTAGCAAAATGAATGCTCATCACTTTTCCCCTACCCTGCCTAAATCATTAAATACTGTGGATTACTGTGCAAGTTTCCCCACCCCCTAAAACCACGAAAACCTTGTCCTACAAAAAGCTGGTTTCAGTGGCATTCTAGTCACTGACTCTCTGCTTGGTATTGTATGAAGATAATATTTATCAAGATGACTGATTCAACAATGGTCGAATAACATTCAATACAGTTTCAGTGAGAAATACACGTGATCACATTCTGAGTCTGAAAGTCCACACTACATCTTTAGCATATGTTAACCAGAAATCTTATTTTCTGGCTATATCAGAAAAGACAACTTGCTGTCTCTTCACTCAGATCTGCAGTTTTCCTTTTAACTCTTCATTTGTCTTCTTGTGAAATACAGGCCTGAAAGGACAACAGGGTCACATTTTCCTAAGACAGCATCTGTTTTGCAGAGTGTATGTCTGATGCTGGCACCACCCAGCAGCTGGAGACCTAGGTGCCGGGGCTCTGAAGTTCTGACGTTGCATTTTAAACCCCAAAGCTCAGTGGGTCTTCATCTTAGTTGCAGAGAACTCATTATCTTCATTTTTTTTTTCTGGATGCGATAGCTGCCCCCTGCCAGACATGAGAACAAACAGAATGTGTTCTGTCTTTTCCAAGATTGCTTCATCAGCATGTATTTTCCACTTAAAGCTTTTCAGTATTTGACTTATACATTTATGAACACCCCCCCAATGGACTGTTCGGGTTTGGTTTAATCCCCAAGAAAACTGGCATTAAAATAGATCTTTTCCCAGCAATAATAATCTAATTTATGATAAATTATTCTATTCTCAGTACCTTTGAGGCACATGAGAGCTTTTATGTAATAAAAAAGCCATTTATTTCTGAATATTTTAATGCATGTTTCCATATTTTTCTCATTTTTAATGCAAGGGCCATTGACAGTATTGTAAGAGAATGTCTTTTAAAGCGACTTTATGGCAAATGTTCCAGTGAAATGGATGGCAGCGTGCATCATTGCAGAGCTGTACTGCTGAAAGGAGCAGGGCAGAGATGTTCTAATTCACATTTATGTGCATAGAAGGGTAACCTCTACAGAGAGAGACAATGATATTGGGTAAATTGATAAGATATAGTAGACTTGGCTTCAATTTGAGGCTCCATCCTTTGATTTGCTGTACATACTTAGTTATTGCTGTGTCTCCTATGCCATGTCTGAAATATAGAAGGAACACATGCTGGAGAAGGCTATGACAACTATTGGGGAAAGAAAGTAAGTCAGAGCCTTAGGTGTTAACTGGAAAGAGAGGCTGTTTTAAAAGGACAGAGAATCAAGGAGCAAATAGAACATCTTTGGACAGAAATTAGACTACATACATACATACGTGTGTGTGTGTGTGTGTGTATTCACTGCAGCCTCGACCTCCCAGGCTCTAGTAATACTTCTGCCTCTTCCTCCCAAGTAGCTGGGACTACAAGTGCACTCCACCATGAGGGGCTAATTTTTTAAATTTTTTCTTGTAGAGACAGGGTCTCACTATGTTGTCCAGGCTGATCAGGAACTCCTGGGCTCAAACAATCCTCCCACACTGGCCTCTCAAAGTGCTGGGACTACAGGCGTGAGCCACTGGGCCCAGCCTATTTTGATTTTTCAAACTTTCATTTCTAGAGCTGTTCATTTGGATGGGTGTCCACCATTTAAAAAGCTACTAGGATAGTGGTTGTTGACTGAGAAGGTAGAAGCAGGTTGTGGAAATGGGAACGGTGTCTGAATCAAAATACACACATCCTTGGTTCTGTGATTTTAAAGCCATCTTGAGAAATCTCAGAAATGAAATTCTGATACTCTCCCTGATCAAGAGCCACTGCAGTAGTGTGAGTATGAGATTTAACCTCAATCATATGTGCTTACAAGAGATATGAAAATGCGTATTTGACATGAACAGAAACACACTTCTGAGATAAGAAGCCTACTCTTCACAAATGTCTTACTGGTGCTTTTTGATAAAATGCTCTGTGCTTTCTTTCTTTCTTTTTTTTTTATTGAGATAGGGTCTCACTCTGTTGCCCAGGCTGGAAAGCAGTGGCACAATCATGGCTCACTGCAGCCTCAACTTCCCTGGGCTCAGGTGATCCTCCCACCTCAGCCTCCCAAGTAGCTGGGACTACAGGCACACACCACCACACCCAAATAATATTTGTATTTTTTGTAGAGACAGGGTCTTGCCACATTGCTTGGGCTGGTCTCAAACTCCTGGGCTCAAGTGATCCGCCTGCCTTGGCCTCCCAAAGTCCTAGGATTATAGGCATGAGCTACTGCACCCAGCTACTCTGTGGTTTTAATGGACATTGATAACACCTCTCTGTAAGAAAAAATCGTGATCCAAAGTCAGATACTGAATACCCCCATAAAAGGGCTGGGTGAAGAGTCTGTAGAGCAGCGATCTCATTTTAGTTCTGGACAGATGAGCTATTCTGGCCTTGAGGATGTTGCCTAAAACCACTCTAAATATAGTGTCTAGGTCTCTCAGCTCCCTCTCAAGCAGCTGGAAAAGGGTGAACAAAAATATCGAGAGAAGAGGGAAAGGATAAGTTAGTATCAGGATGATGTAGGGAGAACGAAAGCTAGAAGGAAGGAGTAACTCTGGCATTGCCCCCTGCTCAGGGCCAGGCACTGTGTTATGTATTTACACGTTAGAATGGAGACCTCTAACAGGGAATAAAATGGAGACAAGGGAAAGAAGACTTGGAGAAAAGCCAGAATTCAAAGGGAATCCATTTTACACTTTCTAACTTCAAGATTTCAAAAACTAAAATCTGAACGGGTATTTTATGACTAGTGAAAGCTAGTACTCACTGTGCCCTTAACTGTACTGTGTTTTACATTCATCAGCTCACTGGATCCTATGAAAAGCCCTATTAGGCAGACATTATTATTATACTGTGATGCTGATGTAGAAACCAAGCCTTGGAGAGTTTAGATAACCTGCTAAATGTTCACTCCTGTTGGGTGATGGTGCTGGGGTTTGAAGCTGAGGACTTCAGGTATGTTGTATGAACTCTCTTCTGCTAGTAGCTGAGGGCTACCAGTGTGGACTCTGCTACTTGGGGGTTTGCGGAGAAGACAAGAGGTTGGGCTGGCTCCCAACCAAAAGCCTTGGAGACACTTTCAGGATAGTCTGGGAGATGGCACCACAAAGAAGGTAGATGAAAACAGATAGCTGGGGGCTGGGGATCCACAGCCGAGTGATGGGGGAAGAAATCCTACTACAATATAGCTACTAGGAGCATGGTCTTGGGAGGTCGACTTCCTGGGTTTGAATCTCACCTTAACCACTTCCTAATTGTGAATTCATGGACACAGTTTCTCCAGCTATGAAACGGGCTAATACAAGTAGCTGCCTCAAAGCGTTGTGAGAATTAAATGAGATATATAGAAAGTGCTTAGTAAGTATACATAGTGAGCCCAGCAATAAATATTTGCTGTTATTTCAGTAAAGGAGTTTTTGGATGAAGCTCTGAAGTCTTTCTGTTACCCTCATTGCTGCCTGCTTCCTACAAATGTGGTGAATTGGCATGTTTGGAGTGTGTGAAATGTGGACGCTCATGAGCAAGCCAGCTTTGCCCTATGGGAAAAGGAATACATGTCAAAGGAAAAATGCTATGACTTGTGACTTCTTCCTCAGGACATGAGAGGGTGTTGAGATCATTCACAGCTACTAAGCATCTCCTGGATGCTTGCCAACACAAAATGTTGGGGTCAGCTGGACCTCCCTTTGCCCATGGTGAAGAAAGAGCACCTTTCTCGAGAAGAGGACTCTCCCCCAGGATACCACCCTGTGGGCATGGCATGAATGGTCTGGCATGGCGGGACAGACGAGCAGTGTACCCACCTGTCCCAGGTGGGCTGGAACAGTACCAAGGGTAGAGGCAGGATTGGAGAGCCACTGTTCATCATGGCCAAAGAGTGGGCTGTCCACTGCAGGTCGCAGAGGAAGAACACAGGGAGTTTCTTTGGGCTTCCTAAACAGAAACTACTTCTATTTGCAATTCATTCATCCTTACTGCTCAGTCTTTGGAATGGACATTTAGAAGCCAGAGGTACTTGAGGGTGGTTTTCCCAGACTTGGTGCATCTCCTAGGAGGTGATCCTAGCTGGAGGTCAGGCCCGAATGACTCCTGGGAAGCCAATTTTATCCTGACCAGTGGGAGCCAAGGGAGCACTTCAGAATGAGAGCACTCCGTTGTTTTGTGGCACGAGGGAGCAGTCAAGTAGGGTTGATTTGGGGCTGAAACTAAAGAGAAAGGAGGTTTGGGACTAGACCTTGTAAGATGGTCTCCCTTTTTTCCTGTTTCTCAATCATAGATTACGTGTTACAAACAGCCTGGACGCTGAGACTTGGAGCAGAGGAAAGGAGCTCCCTGGCTATTCCTGGCGAGAATTATAATAACTCACAGAGGAAGAGATTTTGTCTCACAACAGGGAGTCTCAAATTAGTCAAAGACTTGGAATGGTTTTCTGATAAATGAAATGTAATGAATTATGGTGACTTCTTTTGGGAATTTTATTGACTTATTCCTTCCTCCTTGTTTACTTTGGATTGCCACTTGGGTCAAGTGTGAAGTTGTTGATCTTACCCCATCAGCCTGGAATATGTGAGCACATCTGTGGCCATGACACAGAACACAAACGACCTGATATAAAACATGGTGCTAAGTAAACCACATAGTCAAAGAGGTACAAACTGACTATCATCTTGAGCCAACAGGAAGTGATTTTTTAAGTGATGATTTGAAAAAGAATATGGCAGCACTAAATGTTGAAGCAACCGCAACTCTCCTTTATGGCTGGTGGGAATGTAAATAAATAAGAGCACTTTAGAAAACTGTTTGGCCATTTCTCCTAAGGTTGAACATGTGAATACCTTATGTTTCAGCAATTCCAGTCCTACAGCGTGTATCTGACAGAAATATATACACGTGCACAAGAGAGATGTACAAGAATGTTCATAGTTACACTACTCAAAAAAGCCAATATATAGACACCTGTTTTGCACAGCTTCAAAATCATCTTGTCCTGATTTTCGCAGGTGTTTGTTTCTTGCAAGTATAGTCAGTGATGCCTTGCCTGGGGCCTGCACCATATTGATTTCCTGCAGTGCAGCTTCTTTGACTTGAGATTTTCCAGGACAACTCATATATGTGCAATCTAGAAGAACAAGAGAATTTTGCTGGTGGCATCGTCCTTGACCAATGGGGGGCAGGAGCAGATGGACAATGGACCAATGTTTCCATTGTCCATGTTTCCATGGTAACATGGCTGGTGTAAATGATCCTGCGGCTGATTTCAAGCTACCATTTAACACGTGGCCCACAACATTTCTGAATATTTTATCATTGGCTCTTGTGAGCCGATATGATCTGGCTCAGCACACTACCTGCTCTAACCAATAGCTGCCATGTGAGAAAGTGGTTCCAGTGTGTCCTGATCTTGGATTTTTTTTCAAGGGGAGCCAGAAATCTGAATTTGCATGTGAAAACTCCTGATTTTTAAATTATATTGACTAGTTCAAAATTTTCAAAAACACTTGACAAACCAAGAAAAAAAAAAAAACCCAACCACATCTGCATGCTAGATTTAGCCTATAAAATGCCAATTTTTTTCCCCCCTTTGGTGTACAGACTAAACCTTTGAGGAGAGTCTGTCAGCCTCAGTGACGAAGCACAGTTTTTTGCGTAGACAGAGTTCAGGACTTAATCTGCATGGCTGTATGGTGTTATGAACTCAGTCTTAACTGGGGATTGAGTAACTTGGGTTCTAGTCTCAGTTTTCTATGAAAATTACTTTACTTACCTGGACCTCAGTTTCCCCATATGCATTAAGACACCTTCTGAAGAAGTTCTTCTCATATCAGAACACCTAGGATTATATAATGAGTATAAAATTTTGTTAGGTGCTTCTTTGGGACTAAACTCCTCAGCGGGGCAGGGAGAATTGAAGGTTCTTGGTTGCTGGACAGAGATTCCAGGCTTGCAGGCTGCAGCTGTCTCTCCTTCCACTCCCTTCACTCATAAAAGAAAAGCTGTGGCTTTCACCAAGCCATCGTTCTAACAATATCCATTTGACTGCTGGGGAAGCCCAGGCCTGATGCTTTGTGGTCCTCAGACTTCTTGAGAAAAAGTCCACTTTCTTAAAATAAAACATGATGTGGCAGGGAGACGTCAGCCCTGGCATTTGTTACCCTGGGCTTATGATGTGGCTCTGCCACTTCTTAACTAGGAACTTCATCCTCACTTTTGTCGTAGGACTTCCTGCCTCACGGAAATTGTGACAAGAAGCATCCACTGTTTCAAGTGTCTAACACGGCCTTTGGCATATAGTGTGAAATGAACACCAATTACCACCATCCTTGTGATTTATCAAGGCATTCACCTATGGAGAAGTGCTGGGTAGCCAGCAGCCCAAATATTCACTAAAATTTGATCTTATGTCTCCTTGTGTTTAATTTGGTTCAATTTACTCTGTTATTTTAGAGAGTCTGCCAACATTAATATTTCTGCAAGATCCGGACAGGTCTGGAAACAGAGATTCTGATCTAATCCAAATTTGTGGGCTCAGGAATGCTTCCAGAGAGAGATGCTACTATATATTCTGCTGAAGAAGATTCACATACCAGGAAGAAGAAGATTTAAACTTTGATTATTTGAAGAGGCAATGAAGTAGTCTAATCTGTGCTATTAATTTGTTTAAAGATAACATGTGCAAGTTCCCTAAAGGCAGCATAAGTAACTATATATCAGAGTCTGAGACAAAGGGAAAAATCAGTAATACTGATCTTGCATTTATTTAAAATTTTGATATTTTGTGCATCATGGATTTTAATTTTGATTTGTAAAATGTTGCATTCAACTCTTTTTTTCTTTTTCTTTTTCTTTTTTTTTTTTTTAAGACAGAGTCTCACTCTGTTCCCCAGGTTGGAGTGCAGTGGTGCAATCTTGGCTCACTGCAACCTCTGCTTCCTGGGTTCAAGTGATTCTCATGCTCCGGCCTCCTGAGTAGCTGAGATTACAGATAGGCACCCACCATGCACAGCTGATTTTTGTATTTTTAGTAGAGACAGGGTTTCCCATGTTGGCCAGGCTGGTCTTGAACTCCTGACCTTAGGTGAGCCGCCTGCCTCGGCCTCCCAAAGTGTTGGGATTACAGGCGTGAGCCACCACGCCCGGCCCTAATTCTCATTTTAATCTTACTGTGCTAAGCAGCTTGATATATGACTAGGTTTCTCTGGGATTCTGTTTCTTTGATTTTAAAATAACGTATAAATATATTTATACTTTTTGCAAAAACATTTTTGAATACCTAAATGCTTTCTAAAATTATTACATTAAAATTTCATTTTAATTACTGAGTTCTTTTTTTTTCTTTTTGCATTGCCTGTAAGTACAAGAACAATTAGTAAGAGTTTTTGGTTGCAAACAACAGAATTCTCTGTAGCTACATCAATTGTAGTGACTGAACTGTATTGGTTTTTACACAGAGTATCTAGGACAGTTGGACAATCAGGCTTGGAGGCTACTGAGCTGGGTACCTTAATTATTGCTCCAGGAGAGTCTCTGCTGTTATAGCACAGCAGGGGAACTACCACTGGAACCACCACAACCTTGGACTCTGCAAACTAAGTGTCTCTCTGTCACCCTCATCAGAATTCCTCCACTCTGCACTCTTTCTTTCCTTTTTTTTTTTTTTTTTTGAGACGGAGTTTCACTCTGTCGCCCAGGCTGGAGTGTGGTGGCCGGCTCTCAGCTCACTGCAAGCTCCGCCTCCCGGGTTCACTCCATTCTGCCTTAGCCTCCCGAGTAGCTGGGACTACTGGCGCCTGCCACCTCGCCCAGCTAGTTTTTTTGTATTTTTAGTAGAGACGGGGTTTCACCGTGTTAGCCAGGATGGTCTCGATCTCCTGACCTCGTGATCCGCCCGTGCACTCTTTCTTACGCAACGCTCTCCTACAGTCAGAGTCTGGCACAGTCTATCTGAGGAGGCCAGGGCCCTGCTTGTGTCCAGCTATAGACAGCTTAGGAAAGTGAGTTTCTGGCTTCTTCCTGGAGAAGTGGGATTCATAAATCTGGAAATCTTCAAACCAAGGAAAGGTACTGAGAAATTGCTAGGCAGCCGGATGACTAGAGCTCATATGAGTGCATTTTTTCTGGATAACTTTGCAGGGTGCCACATATAATTGTGCAAGTGGTACAATATATGCAGGCCCCACTGCCATGGGGTCGTTTCTGCGGGTTCAGGCAGCATCAGGGGCATGTGTGCAAATATGAGGACAAGGGACTAAATGCACATGTGGAGAATCATTCTCCTCTTCCCTGAAACCACATTCATACTTCAAGCCACCCCTTTTCCCTGCCCCTCCTGGGAGAAAGGTTGGAAGCAAAAGTGTTTGTGAAGATTCAGGCTGAGATACTTACTTCTGGTGTCCCCATCGCTCACTTGAACCCGTAGATTTTCCCCATTTCCTTACCGTAATCTGCTAATAACGTGACTGTCCTGCCCCACGGGATGCTCTCTGGACTCATTAAGTCTGAAAATGCTTGGGAAATGCATCTGCCAAGGCCTACAGCCAACTGTCATTATTATCATCTGCTTACAGACGCTCTCCCAGGCAGCAAAATATTTTCAAGCTCTAAAATCCTGGCCCTAGCCCATCCCTTTATTTTCATCTTACCTAGCCTGGGTAGATTCTCTGTAGAACACACAGACTGAAAATCAATGTCCCATCTGTCTCTTGTTTACAGCTTATCAGGTGCCCAGGGCACCAACACAAGGAGGTGTGTTGTGAAATGAAACAGTGAATTCCCTGGGAGCATTTCCTCTTCTGAACTGATTTAACTTTAGCACTCTGAAGCTTTCTCCTCCTTTGGCTTCTGAGAATACTGTGCTGGTTTGAGAAGCAAGAACTTTTTATTGGCATAGCTATTAATATTGATTAATATGGACTTCTTGTGCCTTGTTCCAGTTTGAAATGTATAAAGATGGCTGCCTCATTGCATGTATGTGTGTCTGTGTGTGTGTGCATGTGTGTGTGTGTAATTGCTTTGCTTCTTCTTTTGCATGTGAGTAGATCGAGCTTAAGGATCAGGACTCATCTCTGTCTCCCCACAACAATGCCTCAAAAAGGGGAGGGGGGTCATGAATGTTTCAAAAATAACTTACATTTTTTATGCATAAATCTTCTTTTGCTCCTTCTTTCCTTTCTTCCTTCCTTCCTTTCTCTTCCCTCTCTGCAATCTGTTTCCTCTTCGTCTCCCTTTGCCTCATCCATGCCCCATTCTTTCTCCCCCAACTCCCGGATTGTGTGACTTTTTTCTTTGACCTTTTATCCTCACTGCTTCTTTGGCTATGATTTGAATCTGGGTCACTAGAATAAGTGTGTCCTTCCTTTCTGTGTAGACTATACAGGTTGACTGCTTTGTAGATTTTGGCATTTTGTAGGGCATCATATGGATGCAATTTTTCTGGATAACTTAGCAAGGTCCCACATATAGTTGTGCAAATTGTACACTGCGCACAGACCCCTGCCGAGTGAGCAAATGGGGCAAAAATCTAATCCATGCTACTGTCTCCAAACTCTGTATCCTGGGCAAGTGCTACATCCATTGAAGGAAAAGTCATGCTTTTGTAATTTGGTGACTAATCATGGCTCAGTCCTAGCAACCAATTATGCACACACAAATAGGCACTGCATAATTGTTTAGCACACCACATTCCCTCAAGTCATCTGAATTTTACATACTCTCAAAATTCACATGGCTTCCAGCGGTGCACATCCCCAAATTCCCTTCCAAGGCAAGTTGGTGGTCGAAAATCACACTGCTGTTATTTCACCCCCACCACATTTCATCATATGTGAGTTGGTTTTTCTACAGAAATGATGTGACAAGCAGTGATTATATCCTAAGGGTGACATCACAATCGCCTATTTAAGCTATTATACTGTTGAAAATTGTTTATTGCGAAGGAAAGATATAAGAAAACCCTATTTTTCTATATTACTATTTAAACAATCATAAAAACAATAATCCTAAGTAAGATGCTATTTTGGAAAGATTGTATAATTTGAAAGAGGCTGGCCTTCAAATGAATAACAGGTTTAATTAGGAGAGCAGAAGGAGGCAGTTGAAACCTCTGTGGGGGATGCTGATATACTCCACAGGTGTAAGATTCTGACAAATTTCAGAGGATGCCAACTAGGTTCTTTGTTTAATTTAATTTCATTGCAAACCCCAGGGTAGTTAAATCTCTAGAACTGTTCTTAGATTTATTAGACTTAATACAGCTTATTTCTTGGCTTACAAAAGGGATCAAGAAAGGAGAGGGAATAACACTTTTCGAATGAGGTAAATAGGCAAGAGTTGGAAGAAACTAGGAAGATCATTGAAATGCATGTCTCACCATGCATGAGAAGAAAATTAGCTAGCATGGAAATAGCTGAAGTTGAAGCAGTGAGTGTACATGCTCCTCATGAAGTTAGCAGGGCATATTAGTCCTTCTCACACTGCTATCAAGAACTACCTGAGACTGGGTAATTTATGAAGAAAAGAGTTTAATTGACTCACAGTTCCACAGGCTGTGCAGGAGGCATGGCTGGGGAGGCCTCAGGAAACTTACAGTCATGGCAGAAGGTGAAGGGGAAGCGAGCACCTTCTTCACATGGCAAAGAAGGAAAGACAGAGACAGAGAGAGAGAGAGACAGTGAATAAGGAAGTGCTGCACACTTTCAAACAACCAGATCTCGTGAGAGCTCACTCACTATCATGAGAGCAGCAAGGGGGAAACCCACTGCCATGATCCAATAACCTCCCTCCAGGTCCCTCCCCCAACACTGAGGACTACAATTCAACATGAGATTTGGGTGTGAACACAGAGCCAAACCATATCACAGAGGAGACCATGTAAGGCCCTGGAGAACATGTGGGGCTGGGAAGGGCACAGGTGTAATGTGCTGGGACTGATGTTTCTGAAAGGACCAGTCTGGCTGCTGTGTTTGTCAGGGATCAAGGTGGAATGTGAGCAATGTACTTGGTTGTAGCAGAACCCAGAATATGAACGGGGTTATATTCTGGACAAATTTTAAAGGTAGAACCATCAACATTAGCTGATGGTTAGTGGTACCTTTGACCCAATGGATTGGTTAACTACGGAGGAGTAGAAGGGAAAGTAAGGAGGAAGCTCCCTGGCTGGGCTTCATGGAAAATGCTGAGGAGTAGAGTTCTTGGCTCAGGGCTCTGTCTCCCTGTCTTGACATAACTGCAGCAGTGTGGGCAGAAGGGAGTGGTTGCGCTCTGAACTAGACTCATTCACTCACCTCTCTAGTCTTTCATTCGCAAATACTTAGTGAGGGCCTACTACGTACCAGGCACAGTGCTGAATTCTGGGAAGAGAGACAGCTAGTGAGCAGCTTCCTCACCCATGGAGCTCGCAATCTAACCAGAGTCATGCACCAAAAATGACATTTTGGTCAATGACAGATCACTTATACAGTGGTGGTCCCGTGAGATTACAATACTGTATTTGGACTGTACCTTTTCTATGTTTAGACCTGTTTATATACATGCAAATATTTATATTATATATATATATATTTATATTATAAACTGTAGTACCAGTTGCCTATGGTATTCAGTACAGTAACCTGCTGCACAGGTTTGCAGCCTGGGAGCAAGAGGCTACCCTATATAGCCTGGGTGTGTAGTAGGCTATACCATCTAGGCTTGTGCAAGTGCACTCCAGGATGTTCGCACAATGTCAAAATAGCCTAAGGACAAATTTCTCAGGGCGTATATCCATCAGGAAGTGATGCACACAGCATACTGGATTGCTTTATGGATGTGAGTAGGATTTCCCCACGTGCCCTATACCTTTTTACTTCCATTCAATTCTTCTCATGTTATTTCCTCCTGTTAAAGTGTTTTCCTTTCCCTGAGGCCTGTTTTCACCAATCAAAGTCCTCTCTGATTCAACTCCCAAGCTGTCTTCTTCATGAAGCCTCCTTCATTTTCTACCTTCCATTTTCTACTGTCCATTTTCAAAGCCCTTTATGCCTACCTTCCCTAGAATGCTCATTGCTCTAGAAAGTGCCTTTTCTGTAACTGACTTGCCTCTCTTACAAGAATCTTGCAGCTTATCTTCAGCTGGGCCATAGCTCCTAGCACATAGTAGATAATCAGAAATGACAAAAGAAAACATGAATGTATTTTCCCAAGAGACAGAATGCAAAGTTAGAAGTGTAGAAAGCCAAGAACTTAGGCAGTTTGATAGAGGTAGGAGAAAAGATAATTCAGAGAAAAAGAGAAGGTAGTCACAGAAAGGTCAGATACAGGAAGAAACCATATTAAGGAAGGGAGGGGCAACAAATTAGCAGAGAGGTCACTAAGGGGTCTCTCTGCAAGGATGGGATCCCTGGATATCTCAGATAGGGTCTTTCTCTTAGGGTGGTGGAACAGAGGCCAATTTGTAGGAGGCCAACAAATGGATGCAGTGATCATGGCCAGGTCCAAATTAGCTGTCATTTTCTCTATATTACTACTTATCTGTAGGAGTCATTAATTAGTCATCCAAAGCATCTTTATTTCTCAGAGTAAAGTGCAGAAAACGAAACCATTCTAGGTATTTCAAGCAGGAGGTGCTGGCGGGGCAGAAGTCAGGAGGCTGCTGATCGAGTGTAGGTTTCAAGTACAAACCATGGGTAGCATCCAAAAAACAGGCTGCTGCTGCTTTTGCAATTACTAGGGCTGCTGCCTCAACCACCTCATCCCTTGAAGCAGAAGCTGGAGGTCAGCTGTCAAAACAGATGCATCTGTTGGCGCTCACTCATCAGCCACTACAGCTATGGAGGATGGTCTCTGCCTCTTGTCTGCCTCCCAGATCTCCGGCAAGGGCAGCTCTCTGGCTAAACCAAGCTCTCCTGTAGAAAGAGGTAGCCTTGGAAGCTTTCAGCTTTCCAACCGTTCCAGATAGAAAGGGGGTAAAATGGAGGTTGGGGGACGCCCCTCCAAATGTGTACCGCGGCCTCCCATGTGGCCGGCAGGGGTGAGGGCCTCTGCCTTGTTACCATCCCTCTGGGTGAAGGCTGGGTGTGCTGGGGGACAGGCGTTGCGACACAAATAGACTTCTCCAAGAAGCCTTTCCTGCCTGTCTCCTCCAAGTGGAAAATGTTGTTCTCCAGCTCCCTCCTTTGCAATTTCATAGCTCTTTTCTTAAATATACTATGTATTACATTAGCCTGAGTTTATTGTTAATTAGATATATGCTGTTGCTCTTCTCCCCCGATGATTCATTTCTCAAAATATGTAGACTCAAAATAGTTTAGTCACAGAAAGTGTTCTATTATTATTATTGCTATTGCCTCCATTTATCTCTTTCCTAAATCCTAGCCATTCTGTGAGTGCTCGATCTCTGCTTGCTACATTGAGTGGATCCTCAATGTGCCATCTTAATAGGTGGTAACTCCTTCTAAGGCTCCCCTCCCCCTACCACCCCAATTGTCCTAGTCCGTTCAGGCTGCTATCACAGAATACCATAGACTGGGTAGTTTATAAACAACAGAGATTTATTTTTCATAGTTCTGGAGGCTGGAAGTCCATGATTAGGGTGCCAGCATGGTCAGGATCTGGTGAGGACTCACTTCTGGACTGCAGACTGCTGTCTTCTCACTGCCTCCTCACGAGGCAGAAGGAGGATGAGAGATGTCTTTGGGGCCTCTTTCATAAGGGCACTAATCCCCTGAAGGCTCTGCCCTCATGACTCATTAGCTGCCAAAGCCCACCTCCTAATAGCATCACACTGGGGGTTAGGATTTCAACATATCAATTTTGGGGGGACACAGTCTGTTGCACCAATTCACACATACACAACACCCTCACCCGTGCACACACAAACACGGTGACTTCCCTGGTATCATGCCTCCTACCCGCAGGTACATGGTTTTGGGAAAATAAAAGGGAGTACTCCTTGACAAAAAAGTGGGGACATCTGTTGTAATAAAATAATATGTTTAATTTTCCCTGGGTGGCCAGAGAGTTCTCAGTCCACACTGACTCCAAGGAGTGACTAACTCTAAGTCAGCGGTGGGGGGGGTTGGCTCAGCTCACTGAGTAGGATTTGCACCCCCTGCTGCTGTTGCCTTACTCTGTGTTTTGGGGAATGCTGCTGAAGATGAATGAGAGATTTATTGAGATCAACCTCCACTCCCTTGTCCCATGCAAGGCCTGGATTTGGTTGCCAGTATTTCCTAAATGAGTTTATGGCTGAGTTACTGTAACACATTTTTATCAAACTAAATATTTTATACTGAAACCTATATGAATACCATGAATATTATACTATATTATACTCTGAAGGCATCACTGACAGCAGGCAGTAGTGAGGATGAGTTAGGTCCCTGGGATTCCCCAGCCAGGCAGCCCACTTTCTTTACCTCTTTTCTTTTCTTTAGCAAGACCCCTCTATTTGTCCTCTTAGTACAATGCAAATACCCAAGAGAGAGTCACATGGCCTGTCCAACCATTCTTGTTTCCGCCTGAATTTGGAAGTTCCTCCAGGGCCTTTCTGTAGCAGGCATTCATCCCCTTGGCTGAAAAGGAGTTCCCTGGGAGCTGTGTGGGATCAGCGCCAGGGACACTAAGGAGAATATAAGAAAAAAAGGGGCCTTTTCTTTGAGAACACAGTCCCATGGTAACCCGCCGGGAGGTCCCTGCTCAGAGCCAGCCTGCCTGGCAGAACTCACTTACTTAGCATTGCCTTGAATTATTAATCAGCTCTTGCAGAGGATCAAAATGCAGAGTCATTTTGTCTCCTACAGAACTGACTGTCCTACTCTTTGACCTTAGCAAATATTCAAATTCACCATGAGCATCCTGAACTCTCCAGCACACTTTGGACAGGGACAGGAAAGGGCCTTATCATCTTCCCCTTTGAGGTAAGGTTGAGTCCTGCTGAGCGGGTGTCTCTGGCTACTGGGGCCTTTGGGCTGTGCCTTGTTTCTCTTCTCTCTGTTCATTAGGACAGGCTGTATCGCAGGTCTTCCACTGGATGGCCTTGATACCTTGACAGGGTACTAGAGGTTGGAACACATTCCCCGTCTTGACCCTGGGGCCATGCTTAGCCTCCGTAGGCCTCCCTTCCTACAAGCTCCACACTCCTGGGCCTGGGCAACCCTTCTTCACGTAAGAACATACATGGGAAACACAGAAGGGACTTTCTCCCCATTACCCCTGAACTTAAGCCTGCACCAACCCCACCACCTTTACTTTCAATCCAAGCCCTTGAATTCTGCTTCTCTAAGGAAATATGATCCACCAAGCAGAAGCTCTGATTTCCTCCCTCTGCCTCTAAACTTACCTACAGTGATACCCTCTGTCTTCATACTTTTCTCTGTCTCCCTTTTTGACTGAAAGAAATCTTTTCTCTTAAAACATTGCTGCCTCTAGCTATGCCCTGGAACATCTCCCTTTGCCTGAAAACCCTGCTCCTTCACTCGTGCCCTGATCGCTTCTGTTCAATCCCCTTCCAGAGAGGCAGTGTGGCGTGCTAATTAGGGCGCTGGTGGCCTGAGAGTGAGTACTGGTGCTGCCACCTGCCAGATGTGTGACCTGGGGCAGCTGCAAACTGCCTTCGGCAATGTAGTAGATATTAGTAACCTCTGGTGATCAGAGGTAGAGCAATCCTTCACAACCTCTAACAAGCCTATGTTACCATGACAGCAAGTCTGAGGTCAAATTCTGCTCAAAGTACAAACATTCACTGGCAAGCAGGCACCAAACTACCACAAATCTGTTATTGCAAACTTGCTTTATGCTTGCTGTGTCCTCAAGCACTCTGACAAGCACCTTGCACATAGATGGAACAATACTCTGACAGCAGGACCAGTGTATTAGTCTATTTTCACACTGCTGTAAAGAACTACCTGAGACTGGGTAACTTATCCATAAAAGAGGTTTAATTGACTCACAGTTCCAAATGGCTGGGGAGGCCTCAGGAAGCTTACGGTCATGGCGGAAGGCAAAGGGGAAGCAAGGCACATAAGTCTTACATGGTGGCAAGAGAGAGAGAGAGTGAAAAGGGAAGTACCTTGCTTTTAAACCTTCAGATCTCATGAGAACTGTATTATGAGAACAGCAAGCGGAAGGCCACCCCCATGACCTAATGACTTCCCACCAGGCTCCTCCTCTGACATGTGGGGATTACAATAGGAATAAGATTTAGATGGGGACACAGAGCCAAACCACATCAACCAGCCAGGCAAGACTGGGGAGAAGGGGCCTGGGGGACAAGGCCACCTCTGGAGTACAGATTTCTGATTAGTAGACTTCAAATGCTACCTACCTAACCCAAGGGCTAAAGTTATATATACAAATGTCGCACTAAAGTTTACGTTGAAATTATTTATTTATTTATTTATTTATTTATTTATTTATTTATTTATTTATTTATTTTTTGAGATGGAGTCTCACTCTGTCACCCAGGCTGCAGTGCAGTGGCATGATCTGGCTCACTGCAACCTCCAGCTCCCAGGTTCAAGTGATTCTCCTGCCTCAATCTCGCAAGTAGCTGGGATTACAGGTGCCCACCATCACGCCTGGCTAATTTTTGTGTTTTTGGTAGAAACAGGATTCACCATGTTGGCTTGGCTAGTCTTGAACTCCTGACCTTACGTGATCCACCCGCCTCGGCCTCCCAAAGTGCTGGGATTACAGGCGTGCACCACCATGACTAGCCTACATTGAAATATTTTAAAGTAAATTATCATACAAACAGTATAGTGGTAAATGACTTAACCTTTTTGTGCCTCAGTTTCTTCATTCTGTAAAATGGCAATAATAATGGTGTCTACCCTACAGAAATGTTAGGAGGATTAAATGAGTTAGTTAATACATATAAAACATTTGAAATTGAGCTTGGCAAATAGTAATTACCACTCAGTACCTTTGTTATTATTTTCTTTCTCTGACTCACTTATTCCCAGCAACCCACAGAATTCTTCCTTAGACCTTACGTATCTTTACATCCTCTTTGCTGCTAAATTTCTTCAAAGCCTAAACTTCACTCTGTGCCTCTTTTCAATCAACTTGACACCAATTTTCCACTTGATTGTACATTTTTATAGTAATACCTTATTTAATTCATCAAACATTGCTAAGTTAACAAATACACTGGGCATCCTGTGCTAGGTGCTGAGAAGGATTTTAAGTGATCTATTTGGTGAATGTACCTCTTTAAAGAGCTTAAGGTAGAGTTAGAGAAAAGAATGCACAACTAAATTCCTTGAAGACCAGGGCTTCAAATTAAAATGTGATTATAGGGAGTGGAGTGGAAGGGGTCAAAATGTAAATATAAAGTACAAGTAGGACTGTTCATTTCTCACATATGGAAAAGAGTCATTACCCTTAGCACAACAGATACCACATGTTAACATTATTAAGAGTTATGAAGTTCTAAAAATAGGGGGAATAGAAGAATACAGGTTTTCCTCAGTTCAAGGGTGTTTTATGTTTTACATAAGATACTTTCACATATCTTAGCATCCAAAGAAAAGCAACATCTAATTGACCATTTTGAGCAGAAGTTGAAATTTTGCTTGAGCAGCAAAAGAATGAGTTATTGTCACCTGAATGTAAAGGCCATGGCTGAGGGGCACCACTTTTGAGTGTTCTCAAGATTGAGGCAACAAGTAAGAATCTAACAAAGATCTAGCTGATATCTTTGATTGCTGTGCAACTTCCAATAAGTTGAGAAAGTAAAGCAAAAATTTCCATGGGAAAGTGATGCCCAGAATTTGACAGAATGACCCAGATTATTCCCCAGCTAAGTCTTATTTCAGAAGGAGGTAGAATTGGATATAGAAATGTTTGAGAGTATCAACTCAACAATATTAATACTTTTGTGTTAGAAATCTGTGCACATTTGGTATTTTAGGCATGTAAGTTATAAATAGGTCAGTCTTGACATTTCAATTAAAATGTTAATTGAGTAACTAATTTAGACTTTTAATTTTAAGTGAAAATATTGCTAAGTTTTACCTAATATTGAAAAGTTAAAAAAAAAAAAAAGCAAAAAACTAGAAACTTAAGCTTAACCATACTTACAAGGTTGTGACTTGTTAACTTTTAAGAGGTTATTTAAGTAATCAGGATAATCGGATAATTTTGTTAAGTCAGGCAATTGATTTACTTAAAAAGGAAATAAAATATATTAAATTTGTACATGCAGCTTAAAATGTTTAAAGGTGTTTAACTGAACTTATAAGAGACACAAAATATTAATTTAAGGACTTCAAATGTAATTTTAAAATTTGCTAGGCTTGCAGATCTTGTTCTATTTATAGGCAGAACTTAAAACCTCACAATTAGGAGCTTGAGTTTCAAATGTGTAATTTGATAAATTGAATCTTTTTCTAAAAAAAGAAAATACAAAAACATGGTCTCACTCTATGGCCCAGGCTGGGGTGCAGTGGTGTATTCATGACTCACTACAGCCTTTACCTCCTGGGCTCAAGTGATCCTCCCATCTCAACCTCCTGAGTAGCTCAAACTACAAATGAGTGCCACTTTCCCCATCTAATATTTGCATTTTTTGTAGAGATAAAGTTTCTTCATGTTGCCCAGGATGGTCTGGAACTCCTGGGCTCATGCAATTCTCTTGCCTCAGCCTCTCAAAGTGCTGGGATTACACTTAAAAGCCTAAGCTTCACTGTATGTCTCTATTCAATCAATTCTACACCAATTTTCCACTTGATTATACATATCCATCATAATTTCTTATTTAATTCCTCCATACATGGCCAATAAATTGAATATTAAATAAATGAAAATATTCAAAAAACCCTATCCCCCTGAACGATCCCCCCCCCCCAAAAAAAACCTGCCCTTAAAGTAGTTAAAGCAGTTAAACAACTGTTTTATTATTCCACTGTGGAATACCTAGGCTTTGCCATCCAAATCTTTATATCATTTTGTATATAAATCTCATTTCTCTGAGAAGACCATAAGATCATTTGGGGCCATAAATGTGCCACCTATTTCTGTTGTATCCCCAGAGGACATATACACAGGAGATGCTTCTTTTTCAACTGCTGTGTCGCTTTGGGCAGGTCACATTATCCCTCCAGCCTCTGGCATCTGAAATGGAGGGGATGGGCCATCCTGGTAGAGAGAAGGACCCGCGTCTATCTTATGGCTGCTGTATTTCTGGGGCTCACACCTGTCTGAGGCACACAGCAGGTACTGTACATACATCATTGAATGAATGGACAAATGCACTAGATATTTCTAAGACTTCTTTTATGTGTACCCTAACTGTTATGTCCCTCAATGTCTGGAAAGACTGTAAGAGCAGTCCATTAGCAGAAAGAAGGGAATCTTAGCCATGACAGATTAGATTACAATTGGAATCCAGGAGATGAGGCAAATTTTTCCTTGACTGTTCCCATGTGGTCACCTTGCAGCCCTGAGTGATTCTCCTGCTGGCTTCCGTCGGATCTGCTCCTGTCCCAGAGAGTCCTGCTCCTGTCTTCGTTCAGGGAAACCTAACATCTTCAGATTGGAGCATGGTAGGCATGAACATTAATGGCATCCCATTCATTAAAGTTGAAGCAAACCTGGACAGTGTGGTGTGGTACAGAGTTTTCTTCCTGACTCTGCCTCAAGTTCAGTGCTATTTTAAGCAATTCCTATCCTCTTTTTGGAAGCTTATTCTGGAACATAAGAGCTGTGGCAGCAGTTCTTAAACTTTTTGTTCTCAGGACTCTTTTATACATTTAAAAATTACTGAAAACAACCAAAGAGATTTTGTGATATCTACTGAGTCATATCTATTGATATTTACTGTAGTAGAAATTAGAACTGAGAAATCTTTAAAATGGAAGAATACACAAGCACAGCTTCTGTTTGTCATCAGGGCGAAGATGTCACCATATATCATGGAGCCTCAGAAAATCCCACGATCCACTTGAGGGAGAGTGGTCATGAAGAAACATCTTAGTGTCATGGTGGAAATAGCTTCCACCTTGCTGACTTCAGACTCCACCTTCAGGACCCCTGATCTAAAGGGCTGTGCTATAGTGATACCTGCCCATCACGAAGGCGACTTTAGGTTTCATTAAGAAAAAGGAAGACTGAAGAGGTTATTGTTTTAACTCCAAGCTGCAGAAGCCACCTCACACTCTCACATATTTCCTTTGGCCTTCAGAGCCATGGGGACCACAGGGCTGTGGCTGCCTAAGAACTCCCTTCATTTCCATGTGTCCTGTTTGTTGTTGCCAACGGGTGTGTCAGTGGGTCTGACTTTCTCTCCCAACTGCCTCATTCCTCCCAATCCTAACCCCAAGTCAACATCCAGGGACACAGCCTGACTTTATGAGAACTGGGCATACCATGGAAATTACTTCTGGAGCAGCTGGAAAACTGCCATGGGATGGTACTGGCCTTTTTTTCACACAGAAAACCCAGTGCACCTTCTGCCAAGTCAGCATTTGCTGGCAAAAATCCTAAGCGAGCGGCCAGACTCTGGGGAGCCGCGGGAGACGAGATGGCAATGAATGGAGCAGGCAGCACTGGCAGAGGGTTGATGGGGTCAAGGAGAGGGCTGGGCAGACACCACCAACAGGGATAGTTAGAGGCCCATCTGTGTCTGGGAGGCTGAGGCATGGAGAAACCTGAATTCGGTGCTCAGAGTCTCCTAGGGCTCTAGACAGCAAAGGATAAGAAGGTCATCCATGTGTCTTATCCATTCCATCATGCAGTTTTATAACACTACATGTTTTCATCTGTCTGGCAGTTTTACTAAGATTTTAGCATTCTAGGGCGTCTGATTAGCTGCTCCCCTGCCATATCCCACTCCACCAGCTTTTTCCTGTAGGGTATTGACCACTCCAGGATGAACTGCACGGTACCATACAGAGTCAAGGACATACCACTATAGTTCATTGGGATGCCAATTTGCGCAAATACTATGCAGAGTGAAGTGTCTGCACTGGAGGTTCATCTGCTTCATATTCTCTTAGAAAGCCAGACAAGATCCCCTCACCACAAGGCAGAGGCACCCCAGAGAGGCCAGGGACACAGGTATGTTCCCTGCCTCTGGCAAAATTCCAGAGTGGGATTTTTTCCTCCCCCACCCTGTTCCCTTTCCACATTCATCTCCTTTTTGCTAGGGCAGAGCTGGACACGATGCTTTGCTCTGGGACCTCCTAACATTTTTGGAAAAATTATGTATCCCCATCACACATTTTTTAATTAACATAAAATTTTTATTGCAGGTTTAAATAATTAAAGAGGATATAATTTTTGGCACATTGACTTTTAAAACTGTTAAATCATTCAATTAAATGTATTGAATACCCACCTTCTTATATTCAAAAAGCACATGAATAAGCTCTTTTGTAACAGTCAGAAATTTTCCATCATTTATTTTTTTCTCCTTGAACTCATATTTCTATCTTATGTTACCCACAGAATTTTATCTTAGTATAAGCTGCTTTTAAACTTGATAATCTTTAATTGAGCACCACATCATAATTCTTGGCAGCAAAATAAGTTAATAAGTTAAAATTTAACATATTTAATTTTTTTCTAGATTGAATATTTATTATTAATACAAAATTAGTTGAAATTGTCTGTCACCAGAAGACTATGCTTGTTAATAAATATTCTACATTGATTTATCATTACAATTTATATCAGTGCATACTTGCATAAAATAAAGCCATTATAATATAACATTTTAAAATAACCATTAAACATACAAAGGAAATTAGACTTTAAATAAAAAGATAAGTTGGTGTATCATGAATGAATGTTGCTTAGTGCTAGAATAAGATGATATTTTGTGGAAATTATTAGCAAAAAAAAGAGGAGCCATTGTGCCACTAAATCTACAGAGAAGTTGAAGCAAACAGGAGACTTGTATCCAAATTTAAAAATAAACATGAATTTACAGTACACAATCTTTTGGCAAAAGTTGAAAGAAATGGTTCACCCATGAGTTTGAGTAAATGTTTAAGAAAATATGTCCATCTAGCTTGCTTCAGTTTGAAACTATAATGTTAATCTTTCACGTCCTCCTACTTAAAATCAATGCAAAGTATGTATGTGAGACACAGGCATCAATATTTCACGTTGACCCTCTCTGGCACCATCCAGGGCTTTCCTCTGGGGGACAGTACACTCTAGTGAGATTTGGCATGCATGACAGGTAGCCTTTCCTTTTTAAAAGTGCCACTGAGGCCATTGCACAAAAGGAATCAAGTATGAGAACTAGCATGATAGCCAAGGGGTGTCCAAATGTGATCAGCTTTGAGAAAGAGTAATATATGGAAACTAGGATTCGGAATGTAATTCTTTAAATTATTAGTGCCCATGTGCCCCTTGAGACTTAGTAATCCCTACCAGTGGGCTGCTCTGGGGCACCCTCTCTCAATCATCAGTTCTTTGACTGCACTTATCCCAATGTCCATTTCCTTCAAGCCAAAGATCTAGGGTCCCCCATTTCAACAACCCCACTATAGCAGTCTTCCTCTCTCCCCACCCTTAATCTTCTAGGCACAGCTCTCATTTTTGGGACTTCAGGCCTTGGTTTCTCATTTGTCACACAATGACCTGAGTTCATCCAAATATATCATTTGCAACTGAGAGGTAGACAGTTTCTAAAGGCCTTGCCTCTTGTTGCTGCAGTAGGTGGGGAGGGGGGCACTCCTATGCTCTTACCCACTGCGTCCTTTCTGCCTTCTTTCCCACCTATCCCAGCTTCTTCAGTATCTCAAGGTTGCTATACACAGTAAGCTCCAAATACCTAAGGCACCAACTAGAAAAGTGCCCCAAATATCACTTTGTTTGCTGGGTAGTTAATCTGGGTCCATAGCTCAGAAGCACCTTTAAAGCCCAGTTTCTGCAAGGAGAGATGGAGGAAGACGAACAGTGTCTCAAGTGTGGTCATGACAAAAGTGCAGAATTAGAGGGTGCTAGATTGTCCAGATGAGCAGCTCAGATGCTAGAACCAAGGTATCCTGCTGGTATTCACCTCCACCCCCACTACGCTCCCTTCCCATTGTTCCTGCAGCATCAGAATTCCCAGAGTGGAGCAGAAAGAACTAGATGTAGAAAAGGGAAGGAAGAAGGTGGTGATTCCTCAGTCTTCAGCTATGCTTCCCACGATAAAGGGAGAAGGAAAAGGATTGACCTTAGACACTATCTCTAGGCCAAACACGGTTTCCTTGGCATTCTCTCACCTTCTTTTCCCAATTTCTCATCCTGTCTACCCACATGGCTTCCTCCCTACTCCCTTCCCTGGCTGCCAATAGAGGTATTTTCAGGTCCGGGGGCCTCCGCTAGTGGCAACCAGGGAAGAGGAACGCCCAAGCACCTGGGTTTCTTGTGGTTACCTTGACTCCAGAATTCAGGGGTTCCCTCTTCTTCAAGCCTCAGCCTGACAATTCAAGAAGTGCCAAGAACTTTCTGGAAGTGAAGCAAGCTGACCCATTTGATCTGGAATGAGTGATCTGTTGAATAATTCTGTAGCTATGAAAGAATGTATTCAGTTATAATTGTATCAAGTTGTAGTTTATAGCCTGCTTAATAAGGCCATTAGCTATATTACAGTATGTTGTGCCTAGCAGAATCTTTAATGACTTCTGCAGACTAACAAGACAGGTATTGAGGGTGATGTCGGTGTTATTATCCTCATTTTACAGAAGAGAAATAAGTACTGTGCCTAAATTCCCACAGTCTATAGACTGAGAGGTGACTCAGAGGCTAAAGTCAAGGTCTGCTTTGAGCCATTCTTAGTTTACCTGTTTGTGCTTGATCAACCCATGGCAAGGTTTTCCCTCTGCCACTGGGGTTCTTCCAACTTCTAACAGTGAAAGGAACAATTAAAGGGTTATGTGCTAACATATATGTATGTGTTTCTCACCTAGAAGACTAAAACCCTCTTGAGAGCAGAGTCCTGGTCTGGCCTGATTCATTTTTGGGTACCCCATATTATCTGACACCACGTGAACTGGCATTGTGCCTTGTAGGTAGCAGATACTTAGTATATATTACATATTTGTGAAAAAATGAGTAAATACCCCTTTTTCCTGAAGCAGGTTATTGCATCTTGATTATCAAGCATCATTTCACAATTTTCCATATACATAATGGATAGTTATGTTTTAAGATAGTTTTAAGCCACACACAGTGATTTTCAGAAATACACAATTTGGCAACTGTGGGTTATCTAAAAAGCAGATCTGTGGAAATTAAGACAAAACAACCAAATGAAAATCATGTCATATTACTAAGTTCCAAGTGTTCTTATCCTAGTGTCGTATTGTCTGTTTACCAACTATGAGTCCACAAAAGCTGATGGTGTAAATAAACATCTGCTACCTTCTTAGGAAAATTACATTCACTGAACTTTAAAATCCTGGATTCCTAATGAACAGAATATTTGGGAAGAGCTAGGGATGACTAAATTGAGATAAGAGAACACAGAAAGCTACATTGGTAAGGGATGGTGGCCACTGAAAAATGCAAGGTACTATGTCTGTTTGCAATGTATTTGTAATCTCAGGGTCAATTAAACTTAGAGAAGTGATATTCAAGAAGACTCAGAAGACTTAGCTTGGTGTCTAGGTTCAAATGACTGTTTGGTCTGGTCCTGGTCAGGGAAGATTTGAGATCTGAGCTGGGCATTAAAAACTGTTTAAAATTTGGGGAGGACGTGGAAGGTCTGTCGGAGAGGGCTGAGGGTGAAGCAGCCAAGAGTCTAGAATCAGGGAGAAGCTGACTTCACACAGGTGGTATTTTCCCACCTCTGCACACCTGTCTCTCTTTGCCTGTCTAAGTCTTGGCTCTCTTCTCACATTTACTTTTTCTGCTGAACTGCACCACCTTTTCCTCCCATGCTGGTAATTTCTCAGCCGTAGTGGAAGGTGAAGATTAGCTTTCTGTGACAGAGACTGCTGGTCAACATGATATCTGTTCTCCTTTTTCTTCTTGGAAATAAATCTAAGTGCTGGCCAATGGGATAAAAACAGAAGTGGCATTCACCTTCTGGAAAATGTCCTTCAAGGGAAGTGGCTTATCACATTCCCACCCCATCCCCTTCCCGCTGACTGGAATGCAGATCATAAGGTAGAAGCTGTCACCTAGGATAACAGAGTGATGAGATTAATAAAGCACAAGTTGCTGACAATACAGAGTTCCTGGCAGCCCTGGGCTATCCCTAGAATTCTTTTATGTGAGAAAGAAAAAAGGAAAAAACCACCATTAATTTTTTTATTGTTTGATTTTTTTTTTTTCATTTCTATCTTCTGCAACTGGGCCTTTTATCTTTTACACTCTAGGACTAGAGCTGACTTTACATAAGGAAAATTAGTTTTGTTAAGTTAACAAAAGGAAAAATGATTGTACTATTTATATATTTTAAAAATGCAAGTAGGAATCAGGAGATACCATTGTGTCTGCTAAATTCTTGAAAAACAAAAAGAAAGAAAAGTGATAAAACTCTATGGTGCTAAGGCTTCAGGGAAATAGGCAGGTTAAAGTGGACTTTAGCAGGTAGATTAAAGGATTGAGAGTTGGTGTAAGTCTTCTAGAAAACACTGGCCACTTAAGTCACTTGCCTTAAATATGTTACCCAGTGATCTAATTCTTGAAAGATTGGAAAATACATTGTAATCAATGACCTAAAAATAAAAATGTATAAAGATGATCATAGCAGTTATTTAAACAGCAGAAAACCAAAACTGCCTAAATGTAGTACTGTAGGGGAATGGTAAATGATGATATATTAAATTGATGGAGAACCATCCAGCCATTTCAAATAATATATGATAAATACCATGCAATAATTTGCAAACACTTGTAAAATAATGTTAAATTAAAACAAACATTCCTGGATGCTAAATATACTTTGGGATGGTAGCTGTCAAATTCTGGCTATTGACTCAATCTTGTTCCTTTCATCTCATTTCGCCCATCCACATAGCATCCAGCAAGAACTGAGTGTCCTAGATGTGTTCACTGCAAATTCCTGGCCTCTCCCTATATTCCTACCTTTGCAGAAACGTTCTCTTCTTTTTTTGAACCTTGCTTATTCTTGAATTTTGGGTTTTGTGTTTTACAAAGTGATTCCCAATGGAACATCTCAGGTAGACTAAAAGGCTTTTAAGAATCATCAGGTGTTCCATAGCAGCCAGACAGGCCCAAAGCAGTGAGAGGCCACTCACAGAAAGAACTTTGGATGTGACTTTGGAGCATGTGGTAGACTTAAGTGAAAATAATAGAAGACCTATATTTTAAAGAGAATTTTACTGGGTGGGGAATGGTGTAGAACCTAGCCAGATTGGAGTAAAAGGCTCTGAGATTTCACAAGTTGAAAAACGACTTTGGGTCCCACAATTTTTTTTGAGTAAGGAGTAAGCTCAGAAGGCTATTCAGCTGCCAACAAGGGCTATTTCTATGGAAAAGGAAGATTGTCTCAGGAAGAAAGGCCCAGAGCCCAGGCGGAGAAGTCAAGAGTAATGGAGAACAATGGACTGGGAGCTACTCTCCTAGAGCAGAGTGGATCCTGCTGTCAGAATATGGGGACCTGGCAACATGTGCCCAGCAGGATTATGAATTGGAATTGGTGACTGCTATATGTCTTCTTTTAATTCCCCTTTTTAAGGGACGTATTTACTGCCATTGTCCTATCCCTGTCTCACTATTGTTTGTTGAATGTGTGCAGAGCATGTAACTTATCTCTTTAATTTACATGTCTCTGGATCCAGGGAAGTCACAGTGAAGGAAATGCATGTGGGAAGCCTAACCCTCGTTTGGACTTGACAGAAATCACAGGATTCTAGACTTTGCCATAATTGATACTATAATTGAATGCAATTCATGGGGCTCCTGGCGGGAATCAGTATATCTTTGCAGGTGAATAGACCATGAATAATTGGAATTACAGGGAAGGCGATTGTCTACTTTTGTGTAATGGCCACCAGTGATTCATGCCCTCAGTCTGCAAGTAGCCCCTTCCCACATTGACTCTGGGCTTGGCCATGTGAATGACTATGGCTGCCAATAGGACATCAGCACATGCAATGCATGCAGAGGCCTGGAGAAACACTCGCTCCCTAGGGCTTGTCCTCTCTTTCTGCTTCCATGGAGCCCTGGCATCACCACATGAATGGGCCCAGGTTGACCAACCAAAGGATGGGAGACTATGTGGAGAAGAGCCCCAAACTGCCCCAGCCAGTCCAGCTGAGGGTCTCAAAGATGTCACTGAGTTCCACTCCAGCCCAACTGGCTCAGACTAGAAGAAATATTAGTTATTCCATAGGATCATTTGATTGTGTTAAACCATTATGTTTTAAGGTGGTTTTTTTAATGTGGAGAAGGCTAACCAATACGGGAAGGCTCAAATATAGATAAATCGAGCAGCAGATGGAAGATGGGGGAGGTGACATTGAGGTAGCAAAATCTCTGGACCCAGGTGTGTGGGCAGTTTCCTAAGAAAACCTAAAGCAGTTCACAGAGGGTGACCCTACTATGGCCAATGGAGAGCCACAAAAAAGAAAATGTCAGAAGTCAAGTTCAATGAGAAAATTGAAGATGGAAACTGAAGCATGAACAGTTAGATCAATTATCCTAATGATCTTTTTTTCTGCTTCAGGACCTAATCCAGGATCACACTTTGCATTTGGTTGTTATGTTTCCTTTAATCTGGAAGAGGTTTTTGTGTGTATGTTATTGGTAACCTCAATATTTTCAAAGAATTTTGGTCAGTTATTTCATGAAATGGCACTGAAGTTGGGTTTGGAAGTCTGTAGGATTAAGAAGAGACCAAGTGGTGGGAGAAATGAATTCAGCGATTCAGAAATAAAACTTTGGGCAAGAGGAAGCCATAGGTCCGCCTTTTATGAAGCAACTAATAATGCCTATACCCTACTGTACAGCAATTCAATCTGAATCTCTGAGCGTAAGGTCTAGATATTTTTTAAGCATTGGAAAACAGCTTTGAAAGAATATATAAAAAGCTTCCCAGGTGATTGCATTATGGAGTAGGAGAAGACTCTGGAAGAGATGATGCAATCCCTAGAGCAAGGCCCATCAGGTTTCTGAGAAATGAGTAAACACAGAATCTCTCTGAATCTCCTCATTTTCATATATTTTGTGATTGATCTAAACTGCTATTAACCTCAAAGATCAGTGTTAGGACTTGATGACTAATGGCTATTTCTGAGTCAAAAATGAAATAGCACTTATTTTCATAATGTAATAAAATTCAAGTGCACATTAACTCAGATCCCATGAATCAGCGAATATGATCATTTGAACAGAGCCTGAAGTTATTTATGGAAATACATTTTGCATAAGTTGTCACACAAGATTTCAAGATTTTGGTAGAAAGGTTTAAACTAACAAAAAATAAATATCTTAAATGAATAAGCCAGCCTGATAACTGAGACAATAAGGAGTAGTGGGGAGCTATGACAAATAGGATTTAGGGAGGAGGCTTTGTGCCAGCCAAAAGAAAAGAATTGAAGGCCAATTTAGCCCACAGGCTGCCAGTTTATGGAACTCTGAGTCATAATAGAAACCATTATAATATAGAAGTAAACATAAGTATAGAATTACAATAAATGAGGGGTCAGGAAAGGATTTGAAGAAGGGATAAGCATGGAAATACTTTAAAGGTTGAGCAGTCTTTTTGACGTCTTTAAATTTAATTTTTAAATTTAAAAAACTTTTTATTTTGAAATGCTTTTATTGACAAACATGCTTCAAAAATTGTATAAAGGTTTTCTCCATATTCTTCACCAAGATTCTCCAAATGTTGAGGTCTAACAAGACTATGTACAATGATTAAGATCAGAAGATTTTCTCTGACATAATACTATTATCTAATCTATAGGCCTTATTCAAATATCATCAATTATCCTAATGATCTCTTTTTACTGCTTCAGGACATAATCCAGGATCACACTTTGCATTTGGTTGTTATGTTTCCTTTAATCTGGAAGAAGTTTTTGTGTGTGTATTATTGGTAACCTTCGTATTTTCAAATAATTTTGGTCAGTTATTTCATGAATTGGCACTGCAGTTGGGTTTGTCTGATGTTTGCTCACAATTTAAATTTGGGTTATACATTTTTGGAATAAATATTACAGAGTGATGCTGTATCCATCTTAGTGCATCGTAATTAGACATATGATGCCAATTTGGAACACTATAGGTCATGAAAATTTTGATCACTAAATTAACATGGTGCCTGCTGTGTTTCCCTACTATAATGTCACTATTTTTTCTTTGTAATTAGTATGAAACTTATGAAGTGAAAGCTAACCAATACAGGGAGGCTCAAATAGAGATAAACCCAGCAGATAGAAGATGAGGGAGGTGACATATTTTGACATATGTAAATATCTTGTTATCATAGTTTTGTTCACTAATTTTAAAATTTATATTTATTAGTTGGAATTCTACTGTACTTCTTCTCTTTCATTTATTTGTTTGTTAATATCAGTATAGTCTCATGCATTCTTATTTTATTCCTGGGATTATAATCCATTACTAGCATTATTTTATTTGCTCAAATTGTCCCAGATTTGACCGTTGGGAATTTCTTCAAGTAGGCTCCTGTGTTCTTTTGACATACTCCCAACCTTTTCGTGTGTGTGTTTTCTTATTTCTGGCATTACAAGACAATTCATGGCCATCTTATACTTACCCTGTCTCAGACCTAGAATCAGCCACTTTCTCCAAGAAACCTGGTAACTTTTATTGGTAAACAGTATTAAGAAACCAAGATCTGGGCAATTGGTATGTTAATTGGAATTGGGTGTCATTGTTTCTAGGCTCTCTTTGCAGACAGAAATAGGGAATACATGTGTGAACACACATGCATATATCAGTGTCTATTTCTATATGTATCTATAACTTAAAAACCATGAGTTCATGTTGATACCTCCAATTCTAATTCAACACTACAGAGTTCATTCTAGCTTCCCATCTTTATTTGTAACTCCTTTCTCTGACTGTTGGAAACGTGACCCTAATATTTTAATAATATATTATTTGCTAAATCCTTGGATACATAGAAGTGGTTTTAGAAAGTCCAACTCTTTGACTATTGAACACCTACATACACTCATCTTCCCATACATTCATTTTCAAAAATGTCCATATTTAAATAAAACATTCTCACTCTGTCTCTTAAAAATACACAACCAAAGTATCATCCAATTACAGCATCTGTCTCCAAGTCCAGGACTTCTGGGTGGTATGAAATCTTATTTCATTTTGGATATAGTTCTTTGTGGTTACACAAAACTATGGCTAAAGCACATTTATCAATCACCAACACATTCAATACACAATCAAGAGGAAGAACAAGAATGACTTTAATAAAAAATGTTAATTACAAAGAGAATTGAGAACACACACACATATGCACACACACACACACACACACACGCATACACTGGACACTAGTACATACAAGACGTAATCCCCTAGGATGGGTATGTGACTTGGGATGAGAACATGACTTAAACAATCCAATCAGTCAGGGTGAATCTTGAGCTTCTGACTTAGAGATGCTGATACTGAGGACATTCTTTCTTTCAGCATTATGGTCTGATAATTCTCTGACAGTGGGGGAGTATCTTAGTCAATCAATCTGGCAGCCTCCGGTTTTCACTTCTGGGAGACTCTTCTCTGTTCATTGACCTCCATAGCCATATCTAGAGAAGTTTCCCTTCCCAGGGGCTGCACAACTTTAGCATCCCCTTTTCCTTTTCTGTGTGTGTAACTTTACAGAACCTGAGATTGCCTTAGGGCTTAGGCAGACATGGACTGTGGTTGTCCAGTATTGGGATTTCTTTAGCAATATAGCTGATATAGTTTGGCTGTGTCCCCACCCAAATCTGATCTTGAATTGTAGTTCCCATAGTCCCCATGTGTTATGAGAGGGACCAGGTGGAGATAATTGAATAATGGGGGCAGTTCCCCCATCCTGTTGTGGTGATAGTGAGTTTGTTCTCACGAGTTCTGATGGTTTTATAAGGGGCTTCCCCCTTTGCTGGGCACTCATTTTTCTTCACTCTGCTGCCATGTGAAGAAGGACATGTTTACCTCCCCTTCTCCCATGATTGTAAGTTTCCTGAGGCCCCTCCAGCCATGATGAACTGTGAGTCCATTAAAACTCTTTCCTTTGGCCGGGTGGGGTGGCTCATGCCTGTAATCCCAGCACTTTGGGAAGCCGAGGCAGCTGGAACATGAGGTCAGGAGATCGAGACCATCCTGGCTAACACGGTGAAACCCCATCTCTACTAAAAATACAAAAAAATTAGCCGGGTGTGGTGTGGGTGCCTGTAATCCCAGCTACTTGGAAGGCTGAGGCAGGAGAATGGTGTGAACCCAGGAAGCAGAGCTTGCAGGGAGCCGAGATCGTGCCACTGCACTCCAGCCTGGGCGACAGAGCCAGACTCCGTTTCAAAAAAAAAAAAAAAAAAAAAAAAAACTCTTTCCTTTATAAATCACCCAGTCTTGGTTATGTCTTCACAGCAGCATGAAAACAGACTAATACAATAGCTCTTTACAAAACTTAGTTATCATCAGTATATTTCACAAATCACTTCTATGGGCTAGAAACCATAGACAGAGAGCCTGTCTCTGCTCATTCTATTTGAGTCAGGAATTTCCACTGTCTAAAAACAGGCCTCTGTTATATCATCATCCTGTCAGGCTTTAGTGTAATTGCTACTTTTATCTTGGCTCTTCTGGAAGTTTCTGACAATAACTTGGAGTATAATGACTTGCTCCCTGCCCTCAGGTTCTGATATGGTTTGGATGTTTTGTCTCCTCCAAATTTAATGTTGAAATATGATCCTTAATATTGGAGGTGGAGCCTAGGAGCAGGTGTTTGGGTCATGGGGGTGGATTCCTCGTGAATGACTTGGTGCCTTCCTCATGGGAATGAGTGAGTTCTCACTCTGAGTTCATGGGATATCTGGTTGTTTAAAAGAATGTGGCACTTTCCCCCACCTCCTGCTTGCTTCCTGTCTCACCATGTGAAACACGGGTTCTCCTTCACCTTCTGCCATGACTGTGAGCTTCCTGACACCCTCACCAGAGGTAGATGCTGGCACCATGCTTCCTGTACAGCCTGCAGAAAATGTGAGCCAGAAGAAATGTGTTTTCTTTATAAATTACCCAGCCTCAGGTATTCCTTTATAGCAATGCAGAAAAGACTAATACAGGTTCTATCACAACTGTACTTGTTTGCTTTGTCAGATGGAGACTTTTTAGTAGGAAGTATTTGGGAGTAGCCTGAAGGGTTAGTGTTATCTGTTGCACCCATCTTACCTCCTGTTTTTACATGTATGAACCTTAACTTGGAGTGGAGTATTTAGTCTTTGCAACACCACTGGATTCTAGTCATTTTGGACTGCAGTTCATACTCAGAGAGGGTCTTCCTAAGTAAGGCCATATTTTTTCCTTCTCTGCTTTTAGATAGGCCACTTCATCTTAAGATTGTCTCTTTATTATAAGACATTACTTTAATCCAAAATCCTGAATGTTTCCTACCATTTTCCCTGATGTACCTTGCAGACATGTGGCCTGAGTCTCAACAGGCTTTTCACCTAGTTATCTGTTCAGACAAGTCTATGTTTTAGAGTTTATATTTAATTGCATCCCACTCTTGGAACCAAATTCTGTATCAGTTAGAGAATTCTTTGGTTACAAGAAACAGAAGATCTGGTTCAAATTGGCTTAAATGATAAAGAAATCTATTTGCTTTTATGACTTGAAATTCAGAGATAAGGCAAGCTTAAGAGAAAGTCTACTTTTGAATGGAATTCATTTACCTGCACCTTTGTCATGTCAGCTTCATCCTTAAACTATTTCCATCCTGGTGGCAAAATGGCTCCAAAAGTTTTTGTTTTACATCCCCATCCTCTGGTTCTGAGCGGAAAGGCAGAACAACAACAACAACAAAAAACTTTAATACCAACACTACACACCAGAATACCAGAGTCTTGACATTTGCCCTGATTAAACTATTTAGGTTACATGGCCACCCTCAACCAATGAGAAGCTGAATATCTTTGGTATGAGCCAACCAGACCCATTCCATAGGTAGACTGTAGGAATGGTAGATACCTAATTGAAAATAAGGTACTATTAGAAAGGAAAAAGTGTACTCTGGTTGTCAACTATCAGCATTCATTAATCAATGTTGTCAGGCTTTTAAAATAGTTTTATATTATCATTTGAAAAAATAACATTAATCTGTACCTGAAATTATTTTATTTATACATCTCTTTTTGAAGAATCTAAAGCTCCATGAGAACAGAAATTTTCCCTGTCTTATTCATTTCATTTGTGAGACAATGCCTGACATTCAATAAGTATTTGCTTAGTGAATGCATGAATGAATGAATCATGTTTACTCTGAATCTGTGAGACCTTCCACCATAATGTCCCAAACCTCCAGGCCAGGAATACTTCATTTGAGATGCTTGGGCTTAAAGCTTCACAGCTGGTAAGTAGATGGCCAAAACCTGAACTCAGGCTGGCTGACTCCACTTATTGTGTATTTCCAACTATTCCAAGCTGCTCTAATGTGTTAAAATAAGCCCACAGAGTTTTAACACAGCTGTGTTCAGAATCCATGTAGGAAATGCATAAAACATTCTGACAGTCAGTATCCAAATAGTAATTTGGAAGATTAACAAGAGTTTAAAACTGGGCATGAACCAATATTTGCTTTGCTTTTCTTCTTTTTTTTCTTTCCTTTTCTTTTTCTTTCTTTCTTTCTTTCTTTCTTTTTTTTTTTTTTTTTTTTTTTTTTTCGAGACAGAGTCTAGCTCTGTCGCCCAGACTGGAGTGCAGTGGCGTGATCTTGGCTCACTGCAACCTCCGTCTCCTAGGTTCAAGCGATTCTCCTGCCTCAGCCTCCTGAGTAGCTGGAATTACAAGCATGAGCCCCCATGCTCAGCTAATTTTTGTGTTTTTAGTAGAGACAGGGTTTCACCATATCAGCCAGACTGGTCTCAAACTCCTGACCTCAAGTGATTCACCCACCTCGGCCTCCTAAAAGCCGGGATTATAGGCGTAAGCCACCACATCCGGCCAAGTATTTGCTTTCCTTATCTGGAGCTATCAACATACTCCAAGTTAAAATCTTATCCCGCCTAATAGTATATGAAAGAATGGGATTGATCTGCTGCAAGTCTAGTTTCACATTTTGCAACAGCAATAATATATAAGGTATGTTATAATTTTCCTTATTGGATGTTGCCTCTGATGAAAATAAACCCTTTTTATCTGATAGACTAATGGAGAGATTTAATCAATGGAGAAGAGAACTAACGTTACCTGTCTACCATGACCTAGGTATTTCATTGATTAATTTACATCTTTTCATTTGTATCCATTTGTTGCATGTTATTAAGTACCTTTCACATGGCAGGCATCGTGCTAGGGGCTAATGATGCAGCATTTAGCACAGGCTAGGGAGACATTGTAGTGCATCAATTAAAATACTGAACTCTCAAGTCAGAAAAATGGAAGTCCAAATCCTAGCTTTGCTGTAGCCTGTGAGATCCTGGGCATCCACAGTGGACTTCTCTGTGTCTTATTTTCTTCATCTCACAGAATTGTTCTTTATTTCACATATAGTTGTCTTGTGAGGCTTAAGTGAGATAATATAATCACTGCCTTTGCTATGTCTAGTATAGCATCTGACACATCACAGTTATTCAATTAAATGTTATTTATATTACCAGAAGGTCCCTATCCTCAAGTTGCTTACAATAAATAGAGATAAGTCTTGACACTTAATTTTTCTAAAAATGCTCTGAGATAAGTGTTATTCCATTTTAGAAACAAGGAAATTGAGAATTTCAATAGTTCATTTAAGGACTGAATTAATGAACAAATAGGTCAGAATTCTACTTACAAAGATATCTGAGTCTGAAGCCCATATTTTCACCAATTGTCTGAGTGAGAAATTGAGAGACAGGGCTTCTAGTCCTGATTTTAGACCAGTGATTCTCAACCCTGGAGAGCTTTATAAAGCTCCAAGTACCAACTCCCTGTTCCAATTCACTTAAATCAGAATATCAGGATCAAGGCCTGGACATTGGGTATTTTCAAAATCTGCCCAAAAGATTCTAATGGGCAGCCAGGGCTGAGAATCATCACTCAAGACTCTACCAGCTTCACACTCTGTATGGCATCAATTGTCAGAATGAGACCACTGCTGGTAGAAGAAGGGATGTTCCAGGTCTTTCCTCCACTGGGGCTCCATGATCTCCACTGTGTGTTTTGGGGAAAGCTAGTGCAGGTAATGCTTTACTGAACAACATTGCTATAGGGTCATAAGACACCCTAGAGTATCCCTGTGGCGTACCCAGTTCTGCACGTGTTTGTGAAGGAGAGTGGTAGGAACTCGGTCTCTCTCCTCATTGTTGGGTCAATAGATCAACAGCATCTTTCACACATAGGGGAAGGAGCAGCTTGGGAAATGTCCCAGACAAATGCAGCTGTTCTTTGTTTCTGCAGAGGATGCCAGTAACATTTTGTTCCTTGGGGTTCTCAAGAATGAAAATGTGTGCATAGCTATAAAAACAAACAAACCCATAGGGATAGTTCTCTTACTAACCAATATGTTGCATATACACTTATTTAAGCTCATTCAACAATAGCACGTATTCTGGTGTATACTCTACCATGGACTTTGTGTTGAGTCACAAAGAGAAGTCATCAGAGGGAAGAAGAACAGTTCATCAGCCACTAGAAGCTCTCTGAGATATTTCAATTACTCAGAAGCCAAATCTTCTGCAGCTCCTTCAACTACTATCATTTTAAGAACTCATCCTAGGGTCTAGTCCACATAAATCTAAGCTGCCCACTCTCTGATTTGCTCCTTGTAGTAATTCTGTGCAATACACAGTCAGGTATCACTATCCCTGTTTCACAGAGTTGGAAACCAAGGTTTAGGAAGGTAAAATAACTTGCTCAAGCGCTAGAAAATGCATGGCCTACACTCAAGCATGTCTCTGGACTCCAAATTCTCAAATTATTCAACCGAGTCAAGAGGAAATTATACTATTTAGGCACATCACACGCCAGAAATCAGCCAATCAACCAAATTAAAGTAGAGGCATTTGAACAAAGACACAGGTATTGGATTCCTATGATTTGTTACTGATATATTATGACTTTAACTACTTCACTCCCTCTCTGGGATCCATTACAAATGTGCACAAGACCAACAGGTAGGACACGGGCTCTCACTGTATTTGCTCTTCCTCATGGCATGTTGCCCCAGCCCAGCCTCAAGCAGCAGGCAGTATCGAGCCTTCAGGTATCTATCCTCTGGGACAGGCCCATGGGCCATACAATGTTCAGTTAGAGGCTAAGAAAACTGCCATGCATGAAAGGCAGTTGAGAAGAGTGATCCTTGATAGGTATGGATGTGAGAACTCTCTAGACCTGCACTGTCCCATAGAATATAATGTAACCACATGGGTAATTTTATATTTTCTAGTAGTCACATTAAAAAGAGTCAAAATAAATAAGTGAAATAAATTTTAATAAGGTATTTTATTTAACCCAATATGTCAAAAATATTTCAGCATGTAATATATAAAAAAATTAGCAATAAGGTAGCTTACATTTTTTTTTTGATACTAAGTCTTTAAAATCTTGGGTACACTTTTTTTGGGGACTATCACAAGTGCTCAGTAGCCACAGGTGTTTCATACCTTATTGGACAGCACAGGTCCAGACGATCTCAACACAATTATTAGACTGACGTATTTGATAGACATTAATGTATAATATATAAAGTTTGCTGATGCTTTCTCATTATTTGGAGCTTAATTTGTAACAAGTTAGTTTTCAATGTAATGTAAAGAATAAGACTATGGTTGGTAAGGCAGTAGAGTTTGTTTGTTTGTTTGTTTTTGAGTATTAGTATTGCCAGATACTGGGTTTTGCTCTAGGAGCACAGGATGAGCAAAAACAACTCTTTTTAGGGTCCTGGAGTGCTTTGAGTAGAAATCTTAAAAAAAGGATAATTATGCATCCATCTGAAGTTCTGAGGATACAGTTCTAATTACAAGCTTGTGGAGATGCCGGGAGAGATACTGAATAACGGAGATCTAGATTTAAAAATCAACAAGTGGCCAGGTGCGGTGTCTCACACCTGTAATCCTAGCACTTTAGGAGGCCAAGGCAAATGGATCATTTGAGTTCAGGAGTTCAAGACCAGCCTGACCAACATGGTGAAAACGTGCCTCTACTAAAAATACAAAAATTAGCTGAGTGTGCTGGTGGGCACCTGTAATCCCAGCTACTCGGGAGGCTGAGGCAGGAGAATCGCTGGAACCCAGGAGGTGCAGGTTGTAGTGAGCCAAGATTATACACCCCTGCACTCCAGCCTAGGCAACAGAGTGAGACTCTGTCTCAAAAAATAAATAAATAAAAATAAAAAATAAAAATCAACAAGTATTTGAGCTCTAGTTGTGAATTCCACAATTCTTATGTGTTGTGGGTGATATGAAAAATGTATAAAATAGAATTTTAAGAACTTAGCAGACTTACCTAAAAAAGGGTTGTCTTAGGTTTGGTTCCCTCAAGGTTCCCCACTAAGTTAGGTTTAAGTTGTTTATTTGAGAGGCAATCTCAGGAGACATGACAAGGGAGTAGAGATGTAAGGCCTCGAGGAGATGTAAGTGGATACAGGATGCATGATGAATGGGTTACTGTCACGGGCAACTGGAATGGAGGGGATTCACTGAGAGACTGGGTGGAATATGGCTCAGAATCCACTCAATGAAAGGTAGGGGATCTGGGGCATTTATCTTCTACCTCCCATCCCTCATTGATTAGAAGTCTCATCTGCAGTGGTAACGCCCAGCACTCTGACTGCCCTGTACTTGAACTGAGCTCACTCCTGCTGCCAGAGAACACCCTTAGGAAGAGAAGGAAGAGGCAGGAAGCTGTAGATGTGCATGGGAATGATCACAGGCTATTCTGGTGTAGGCCAAGAAGATATGACGTAGGTTCCTACAGTGTCTACAATGATAGTTAACAGTCCTAAGTCCTTACCAAGTTACCGGACACTGTCTTTACCACTGTCCACGTATTCATTCATTTAGTCCTCCTGACTATAAGGTGGGTACCTATTACTATTATTAAAAAAGAGGAAATAGGGTGAGGAGAGGTTGTGTAATTTTTTCAAGGTCATACAATTAAAAAGGACAGAACCAGACTGAGTTTGCTGTCTTAGTCATTGTTCCATTAGTTATCAAATAGTATGAATTCTATAAAAACTGAATCTGCTTTTCTGAGAAAGGCTTCCTGGTTATATTTTACAAATTCTAAAAATATATTTCAACAGAAAACTAACTTTAAAAGTCTCAGTTTTACATTCTGGACTATGTAGACTCTTCTTACCATCAAATTCTGTCTGGTAAGTGGGAGAGAAATGTTCTTCAGATCCAGAAATATTAATAGCTGAGGCAAGGTTATCACAGACAGAGGCTTGCAAAAAAGAGAGAAGGCGAGTATTATAGAAATTAAAGGAGTATTTCTATAAGTCAAGTCCCAAGACTGCATACCTCCACAAATTTCACAAAATCATGGCATACAAAGACCTCTCTCCCTGCAATCTTTGCTCAGGTAAATGAAATATTGTGAGGCTGGCCTGGTAGCTCCTGAAGCTAATTTTTCTCTCATCCATGGACTTCTGTTTGACTTCTCCATCAGATCTCTCTTCCCCACACCTGAAGAGTATCTCAGGCAGCTTTCCCCTTCTGATTACTGTCACATCCCAAGCAGGTCTTATTTTCAGGTATCACAAAGTCTAGTTCCTCTAAACCAAACTTCAGTTTCTCATGTGCTTCAAAGCTCCTCTCCTCTGCCATTTTGGGCCTGACCCAGGCTCAGATACTTGCATTAGGAAAGAGCAGAGGGTATTGATTGGTTCTTTATCTGTGACATCCTCCCCCAACTTCCTCTGCTGCATCGAACGCCTCACCTCCAGAACCAGGGCAAGGAGACGGAGAGAGGAGAAGAGGCAGAAAGTCTTATGTGAGGAGCACTGCTGCAGTACGGACTTGGTGCCACCTACATGGCAAACCCTGGCTTTTACTTTCATCCTCCCAGTTTTGTTGGTTTGTTGGAGACCTCCTTGCAGGGGACATCTCCCCGAAACCTCCTCAGCTCCTACATGACAGTTTACCCTCCAGTCTCTCTCTGCTGGGCTGGCCAGTCTCTGCAAGTGGGACTGGACTGGTGGGGCCTGTGTCCTTTCAAGGCAGCCAGAGTCTGGCTGTCATTTGAGGAGTCCTTCCTGCCCCATGAATGACACCCATCCCTCCCACCTCAGGTGAAAATGCTATTTGCTTTCCCTTTAGCTCTCTCTATTACCCACTATTGAGGCTAGTTTCATCAGCCTCCCGCTTTGGATTTTTGCAGGCTCTGTGCCCTCCCAACCCTGGGGAACATCTGCTGAATTTTCCTAAGCATTCTCTCTGATCCCATAACAGCCTTGGGTTTCTGCAGTCTGCAGGCAACTTGCTTTGGGATAGGTGGGCAAGATTAAGAGGTATTCTGTCCTGCTGACCAGCGCCTTCACTTCCCCTCCCCTCCCATCATACACTTGCTTTGAGTAAGAGGAGGGGAGGAAACATTCTGTGTTCAGAAGAATTCCCCCGCACTAACCTTCTAGCAGCGTTATTGCCTTTTTACTTTTCTTTTCTTCTCTTTTTTTGTGAGGAGTTTTGCTCTTGTTGCCCAGACTGGAGTGCAATGGCATGATCCCAGCTCACTGCAACCTCCGCCTCCTGGGTTCAAGCAATTCTCCTGCCTCAGCCTCCTGAGCAGCTGGGATTATAGGCGCTGGCCACTACACCCGGCTAAATTTTTTTGGCATTTTTAGTAGAGACAGAGTTTCACCATGTTGGCCAGGCTGGTCTTGAACTCCTGACCGCAGGTGATCCACCCGCCTTGGCCTCCCAAAGTGCTGGGATTACAGGTGTGAGCCACCGTGGCTAGCCCTTTATTGCCTTCTTTCTATGTAGGTGAAGGTGTGTGGTGCTCTATGAGTGACAAAAGTGGTTCCAGCCTCTTAGCAAGTCCTGAACATGTTCTAATATCTATTGTCCTCAGCTTTGAGTGCTGAATCAAGACCAGGACCCATCCTATAGAATATCCTGTGACAGAGAAAGACAGACAGCAACCTCTCCAGGTTGGCTTGAACACAGTCCTGCTTACACACACTGAGAATCATCAAATTATCCCAAGATATCTTCTAACATTCAGGGTTTGTTTTTGTTTTTGTTTGTTTGTTGATTTTTTTTTTTTTTTGAGACAGAGTCTTACTCTGTCGCCCAGGCTGGAGTGCAGTGGTGCCGTCTTGGCTCACTGCAACCTCTGCCTCTTGGGTTCAAGCGATTCTTGTGCCTCGGCCACCCGAGTAGCTGGGATTACAGGCGCGTGCAATCACGCCTGGCTAATTTTTGTATTTTTAGTAGAGACAGGGTTTCTTCACGTTGCCCAGGCAGGTCTCGAACTCCTGACCTCAAGCGATCTGCCCATCTTAGCCTCCCAAAGTGCTAGGATCACAGGCGTGAGCCACCACCCCCAGCCCCAATGTTTAGTTTTTAATATTCACAAACTTAGCCTCTGTTTTCTCTAACCCTATGATCATTCCTAAATTGCTTAAGAAGTGGGGAAACTACTTTTTATTTCTTTTAGACATATGGAAAAACATAAGCCAGGTACAATACTGAAAAGTGATTCAAGCACCCTCAGTTCCACCAATATACGAGTCATTTAACAATAGAAAAACTTAACAAAAGTGTGATCAGAATAGAAGCATTTGAAAGAAGCCCTCCCCTCCTCCACTAGTGTTCAGCCACAGAACACTTGAAATGAGTTGAGTTCCCACACTAAATGATTCCCATTTCTACCCCCGAGGAGGGAATAGGGGGCAGCACCTCCCTAATAATATATTTTTAAATGCCCGGCGGAACTTCAAATTCAAAGAAATAAATCTCTCGCCTTCTGTGATGCATGTAGCTATATATCAGAGAGATCTATAAGCTGTTCTCTCTGTGTCTTTTTTTTTCTTACAGAGAATCTGTGTGAATCATCATAGTCATAAAATTATATGACTGAACATTGATAATTGCATGACTTTTAACTGGAAGCGAACAATAGCTTTAGTTCCCTGATGGAACCGTCTCAGCCATAGATTTTCTGTCAATGTGCAGCCAAGAGGGTCTGATTTTCTACCTTTGTGGAAGATTTTCGCACGGTGACCAGCAAGACTCAGAGGCACAGTGGCGCAGCATTCCCAGAATTCCTGTTCAAACCAGACCACGACAGAGACAAAGGGAGAAACCATGCTACAGTGGGCAGTGCCTGGCTTCCTGTGCCCCCAAGGACCCTTGGCCTTCCAAGTGCCACCTCTTCAGAGGGTGGCAAGATACCCAGGCATATAAGGACAAACCTTTTTCCCTTCTGCTCTCAGATGATGTCAGTTGGCACAAGAAATGCCAAAGTACAGGAGACTGGTTTAATAGCTGTGATTTAGTCTGTTTCCTTAAAATAAAAATAAAGTGCTTTCAAATTGCAACATGTTGCTTTAATAATATTTAACAGAATATTTATGGGACAGCAGTTCTAGTTGTGGAATGCAGTTTCGTATCTTCCTTCCAAATGCTTTCCCATGCATTAGCTCATCAGGGCTGACACTGATGAGGGCATAGATTGCACTGATATCATTACCCCTGTTTAAAGCCATGGAAATGGATCATTCTGAATGGATTTGCCTCAGCTCACAGAGCCAGTTACTTTTAGGGTCAGGGCGAAGCCAGGTTTCCTCACCCTCTGAGTCCTATTGACTTAATCAAGGAGAGAAAGTTATGTAGGATTTTTTAAAGAACAGTTTATATTTTTCTGATTACAGAAGTAATTTGCATTTCTCACAGAAAATTGGAAAAACACAGAAAGCATGAAGAAGAAAAGGAAAATCACCCATATTCCCAAACAGACCTGCTGACTGCCTGCTGCAAACATTTGTATGCATGGTCTCGCATGTACTTGTTTCTTTAAAAATGGTTTCATACTATGCATGCTGTTTTTTAATAGTTTCTTACATTTTCTTCCCAATTATAAAAGTAACTCATGCTTACTATGGAAAAAACAGAACACACAATCGTAAAGAGCATCAAAACCATCCCACAATCCCACCCACCAAGAGGTAACCATTATAAAGCAATTTCGTTGAATCTGACATTTACAAAGCCAGTCAAGTTGCCACGTGCCTCTAAGGCAAGGGTAAGAAACCAACACTCTGCCATTATCTTCAGTTAGAATCTAGGCTAATTTATCCAGAATGTTTCTGGGTTTTCAGTTTCCCTATTCTTCATGACACATTCTTCATGAGCCATCACGCCCGGCCCCGTATTCTTAGATATAAGCAAGAGTTTCCAATTAACTTCACAAAAATATTTTCAGGATCAATAATATGACATTGGTTGGGAATTGTAAATGTTCTGAGAGAAATCTACAGTCTCCAGGAGCCACACTCATTCAGTCTGGGTTCCTCCTTGCCAGGCCAGACCACAGGGAATTGGGGCCACATGAAAATAGTAGAAGGTGGTTTGGCCACAGATGCACAATCCAGCTTTATCTGGGCCAGAGAATAAAAGGAGCTGACAAAGCAGAGGGGAGTGTGGAGGCTTGTCGTTCCTCTGTGGAGTCAAAACTCCCCAAGCCACACCAAGTGCAGGTGCTAAAGGCTCTGGGAGGGTAGACAGACAGATCTCTTTACTGGGGCATTTGTACGGATACAGAAAAAAAATGCCTTGAAATTAGGGGTGGACCTGAGGAATGGTCCAACATCTGACTTAATAACTGTCTTAATGATGTGGCTGGACCTGTACAAATTGAGCTGGCCCCATGGCTTGCTCACCCACATGAGCAGCACTGAGTTTGGAAGATGAGAGTGTTCTGGTGAGAGTGTATAGAAGGTGAAATTACAAGGACAACTAATAAGACAAGTGGATTTTATGGCTGCAAAGAGGCCCTTAGAAGTGAGCACTCAGGCATGTGCTAGTGCGCTACTTAGCTAAATGAGACTGAACAACCCCAATCCAGCAGTGACAACATTAAGTGCACCTCTGACGTGTACCTGACTTCTGTTATCTCACTTTATTCTCACACCGTGTGCTTGCCAGAGCCTGTTCCTCCTCCTCCTGCATGCTCCGTGGCACCACTACTTTTGCAGATGCCCCCAAGCCAAAGTCCTCAGCATCTTTCTTGACTCCTCCCTCTTTCTCATTTCCCACATCTAATTAATTGCGAATTCATGTTAATTCTACTTCCTAAATATTTCTCAAGTCCTCTACTCCTTACATCTCCACTATTTTTTTTTTGGAAAATAACTCTTTTTATTTTATTTATTTATTTTTTTATTATACTTTAAGTTCTAGGGTACATGTGCACAACGTGCAGGTTTGTTACATATGTATACATGTGCCATATTGGTGTGCTGCACTCATTAACTCGTCATTTACATTAGGTATATCTCCTAATGCTATCCCTCTCCCCTCCCCCCTCCCCACAATAGGACAGTGTGTGATGTTCCCCTTCCTGTGTCCAAGTGATCTCATTGTTCAATTCCCACCTATGAGTGAGAACATGCGGTGTTTGGTTTTCTGTTCTTGCGATAGTTTGCTGAGAATGGTGGTTTCCAGCTTCATCCATGTCCCACAAAGGACACGAACTCATCCTTTTTTATGGTTGCATAGTATTCCATGGTGTATATGTGCCACATTTTCTTAATCCAGTCTGTCACAGATGGACATTTGGGTTGGTTCCAAGTCTTTGCTATTGTGAATAGTGCTGCAGTAAACATACGTGTGCATGTGTCTTTATAGCAACATGATTTATAATCCTTTGGGTATATACCCAGTAATGGGATGGCTAGGTCAAATGGTGTTTCTAGTTCTAGATCCTTGAGGAATCACCACACTGTTTTCCACAATGGTTGAACTAGTTTACAATCCCACCAACAGTGTAAAAGTGTTCCTATTTCTCCACATCCTCTCCAGCACCTGTTGTTTCCTGATTTTTTAATGATTGCCATTCTAACTGGTGTGAGATGGTATCTCATTGTGGTTTTGATTTGCATCTCTCTGATGGTGAGTGATGATGAGCATTTTTTCATGTGTCTGTTGGCTGTATGAATGTCTTCTTTTGAGAAGTGTCTGTTCATATCCTTTGCCCACTTTTTGATGGGGTTGTTTGCTTTTTTCTTGTAAATTTGATTGAGTTCTTTGTAGGTTCTGGATATTAGCCCTTTGTCAGATGAGTAGATTACAAAAATTTTCTCCCATTCTGTAGGTTGCCTGTTCACTCTGATGGTAGTTTCTTTTGCTGTGCAGAAGCTCTTCAGTTTAATTAGATCCCATCTGTCAATTTTGGCTTTTGTTGCCGTTGCTTTTGGTGTTTCAGACATGAAGTCCTTGCCCATGCCTATGTCCTGAATGGTATTCCCTAGGTTTTCTTCTAGGGTTTTTATGGTTTTAGGTCTAACATTTAAGTCTCTAATCCATCTTGAATTAATTTTCGTATAAGGAGTAAGGAAAGGATCCAGTTTCAGCTTTCTACTTATGGCTAGCCAATTTTCCCAGCACCATTTATTAAATAGGGAATCCTTTCCCCATTCCTTGTTTTTCTCAGGTTTGTCAAAGATCAGATGGCTGTAGATGTGTGGTATTATTTCTGAGGACTCTGTTCTGTTCCATTGGTCTATATCTCTGTTTTAGTACCAGTACTATGCTGCTTTGGTTACTGTAACCTTGTAGTGTAGTTTGAAGTCAGGTAGCGTGATGCCTCCAGCTTTGTTCTTTTGGTTTAGGATTGTCTTGGCAATGCGGGGTCTTTTTTTGTTCCATATGAACTTTAAAGCAGTTTTTTCCAATTCTGTGAAGAAAGTCATTGATAGCTTGATGGGAATGGCATTGAATCTACAAATTACCTTGGGCAGTATGGCCATTTTCACGATATTGATTCTTCCTATCCATGAACATCGTATGTTCTTCCATTTGTTTGTGTCCTCTTTCATTTCACTGAGCAGTGGTTTGTAGTTCTCCTTGAAGAGGACCTTTACATCCCTTGTAAGGTGGATTCCTAGGTATTTTATTCTCTTTGAAGCTATTGTGAATGGGATTTCATTCATGATTTGGCTCTCTGTTTGTCTGTTACTGGTGTATAAGAATGATTGTGATTTTTTGCACATTGATTTTGTATCCTGAGACTTTGCTAAAGTTGCTTATCAGCTTAAGGAGATTTTGGGCTGAGACGATGGGGTTTTCTAAATATACAATCATGTCATCTGCACACAGGGACAATTTGACTTCTTCTTTTCCTAACTGAATACCATTTATTTCTTTCTCTTGCCTGATTGCCCTAGCCAGAACTTCCAACACTATGTTGAATAGGAGTGGTGAGACAGGGCATCCCTGTCTTGTGAAAACTTGTGCCAGTTTTCAAAGGGAATGCTTCCAGTTTTTGCCCATTCAGTATGATATTGGCTGTGACTTTGTCATAAATAGCTTATTATTTTGAGATACGTTCCATCAATACTGAATTTAGTGAGAATTTTTTAGCATGAAGGGCTGTTGAATTTTGTCAAAGGCCTTTTCTGCACCTATTGAGATAATCATGTGGTTTTTGTCTTTGGTCTGTTTGTATGCTGGATTATGTTTATCGATTTGTGTATGTTGAACCAGCCTTGCATCCCAGGGATGAAGCCCACTTGATCATGGTGGATAAGCTTTTTGATGTGCTGCTGGATTCGATTTGCCAGTATTTTATTAAGGATTTCTGCATCGATGTTCATCAGGGATATTGGTCTAAAATTATCTTTTTTTTTGTTGTATCTCTGCCAGGCTTTGGTATCAGGATGATGTTGGCCTCGTAAAATGACTTAGGGAGGATTCCCTCTTTTTCTATTGATTGGAATAGTTTCAGAAGGAATGGTACCAGCTCCTCCTTGTACCTCTGGTAGAATTCAGCTGTGAATCCGTCTGGTCCTGGACTTTTTTTGGTTGGTAGGCTATTAATTATTGCCTCAATTTCAGAGCCTGCTATTGGTCTATTCAGGGATTCAACTTCTTCCTGGTTTAGTCGTGGGAGAGTGTAAGTGTCCAGGAAATTGTCCATTTCTTCTAGGTTTTCTAGTTTATTTGCGTAGAGGTGTTTATAGTATTCTCTAATGGTAGTTTGTATTTCTGTGTGGTCAGTGGTGATATCCCCTTTATCATTTTTTATTGCATCTATTTGATTCTTCTCTCTTTTCTTCTTTATTAGCCTTGCTAGCAGTCTATCCATTTTGTTGATCTTTTCAAAAAACCAGCTCCTGGATTCATTGATTTTTTGGAGAGTTTTTTGTGTCTCTATCTCCTTCAGTTCTGCTCTGATCTTAGTTATTTCTTGCCTTCTGCTAGCTTTTGAATGTGTTTGCTCTTGCTTCTCTAGTTCTTTTAATTGTGATGTTAGGGTGTCAATTTCAGATCTCTCCTGATTTCTCTTGTGGGCATTTAGTGCTAGAAATTTCCCTCTACACACTGCTTTAAATGTGTCCCAGAGATTCTGGTATGTTGTATCTTTGTTCTCATTGGTTTCAAAGAACATCTTTATTTCTGCCTTTATTTTGTTATGTACCCAGTAGTCATTCAGGAGCAAGTTGTTCAGTTTCCATGTAGTTGAGGATTTTGATTGAGTTTCTTAGTCCTGAGTTCTAGTTTGATTGCACTGTGTTCTGAGAGACAATTTGTCATAATTTCTGTTCTTTTACATTTGCTGAGGAGTGTTTTACTTCCAACTATGTGGTCAATTTTGGAATAAGTGTGATGTAGTGCTGAGAAGAATGTATATTCTGTTGATTTGGGGTGTAGAGTTCTGTAGATGTCTATTAGGTCCGCTTGGTGCAGAGTTGAGTCCGATTCCTGGATATCCTTGTTAACTTTCTGTCTCGTTGATCTGTCTAATATTGACAGTGGGGTGTTAAAGTCTCCCCTTATTATTGTATGGGAGTCTAAGTCTCTTTGTAAGTCTCTAATGACATGCTTTATGAATCTGGGTGCTCCTGTACTGGGTGCATATATATTTAGAATAGTTAGCTCTTCCTGATGAATTGATCCCTTTACCATTATGTAATGGCCTTCTCTGTCTCTCTTTATCTTTAATGGTTTAAAGTTTGTTTTATCAGAGACTAGGATTGCAACCCCTGCTTTTTTTTGTTTTCCATTTGCTTGGTAGATCTTCCTCCATCCCTTTATTTTGAGCCCATGTGTATCTCTGCATGTGAGATGAGTCTCCTGAATACAGCAAACTGATGGGTCTTAACTCTTCATCCAATTTGCCAGTCTGTGTCTTTTAATTGGACCATTTAGTCCATTTACATTTAAGGTTAATATTGTTATGTGTGAACTGGATCCTGTCATTATGATATTAGCTGGTTATTTTGCTCATTAGTTGATGCCGTTTCTTCCTAGCATCGATGGACTTTACATTTTGGCATGTTTTTGCAATGGCTGGTACCTGTTGTTCCTTTCCATGCTTAGTGCTTCCTTCAGGATCTCTTGTAGGGCAGGCCTGGTGGTGACAAAATCTCTGAGCATTTGCTTGTCAGTAAAGGATTTTATTTTTCCTTCACTTATGAAACTTAGTTTGGCTGGATATGAAATTCTGGGTTGAAAATTCTTTTCTTTAAGAATATTGAATATTGGCCCCCACTCTCTTCTGGCTTGGAGAATTTCTGTCAATAGATCTACTGTTAGTCTGATGGGCTTCCCTTTGTGGGCAACCCAACCTTTCTCTCTGGCTGCCCTTAACATTTTTTCTTCATTTCAACTTTGGTGAATCTGACAATTATGCATCTTGGAGTTGCTCTTCTCGAGGAATATCTTTGTGGTGTTCTCTGTATTTCCTGAATTTGAATGTTGGCCTGCCTTACTGGGTTGGGGAAGTTCTCCTGGATGATATCCTGCAGAGTGCTTTCCAACTTGGTTCCATTTTCCCCGTCACTTTCAGGCACACCGATCAGACGTAGATTTGGTCCTTTCACATAATCCCATATTTCTTGGAGGCTTTGTTCATTTCTTTTTACTCTTTTTTCTCTACACTTCTCTTCTCACTTCATTTCATTCATTTGATCTTCAATCTCTGATACTCTTTCTTCCAGTTGATTGAGTCAGTTACTGAAGCTTGTACATTTGTCACGTAGTTCTCATATTATGGTTTTCATCTCTTTCAGTTCTTTTAAGGACTTCTCTACATTTGTTATTCTAGTTAGCCATTCATCAAATCTTTTTTCAAGGTTTTTAGTTTCTTTTGCGCTAGTTACATAGTTCCTCCTTTAGCTCTGAGAAGTTTGATCGACTGAAGCCTTCTTCTCTCAACTCATCAAAGTCATTCTCCATTCAGCTTTGTTCCGTTGCTGGCGATGAGCTGTGTTCCTTTGGAGGGGGAGATGCGCTCTGATTTTTTGAATTTCCAGCTTTTCTGCACTGCTTTTTCCCCATCTTTGTGGTTTTATCTGCCTTTGGTCTTTGATGATGGTGACGTACTGATGGGGTTTTGGTGTGGGTGTCCTTTCTGTTTGTTAGTTTTCCTTCTAACAGTCAGGACCCTCAGCTGCAGGTCTGTTGGAGTTTGCTTGAGGTCACTCCAGACCTGTTTGCCTGGGTATCAGCAGCAGAGGCTGCAGAAGATAGAATATTGCTGAACAGTAAGTGTTGTTGTCTGATTCTTGCTCTGGAAGCTTCCTCTCAGGGATGTACCCAGCCATGTGAGGTGCGAGGTGTCGGTCTGCACCTAGTGGGGGATGTCTCCCAGATAGGCTACTCAGGGTCAGGAACCCACTTGAGCAGGCAGTCTGTCCGTTCTTAGATCTCAATCTCTGTGCTGGGAGATCCACTGCTCTCTTTAAAGCTATCAGACAGAGACATTTACCTCTGCCGAGGTTTCTGCTGCTTTTTGTTTAGCTATGCCCTGTCCCCAGAGGTGGAGTCTACAGAGGCAGGCAGGCCTCCTTGAGCTGTGGTGGTCTCCACCCAATTCAAGCTTCCCAGAGGCTTTGTTTACCTACTTAAGCCTCAGCAATGGCGGACGCCCCTCCCCTAGCCTGGCTGCCGCCTTGCAGTTAGATCTCAGACTGCTGTGCTAGCAATGAGGGAGGCTCTGTGGGCATGGGACCCTCCGGGCCAGGTGTGGGATATAATCTCCTGGTGTGCCGTTTGCTAAGACCCTTGGTAAAGTGCAGTATTAGGGTGGGAGTTACCCGATTTTCCAGGTGTTGTGTGTCTCACTTTCCTTTGGCTAGGAAAAGGAATTCACTTCCCCTTTGCTCTTCCCAGGTGAGGCGATGCCTCACCCTGCTTCAGCTGTCACTGGTCGGGCTGCACCTGCGGACCAGCACCAACTGTCCAACACACCCCAGTGAGATGAACCCAGTACCTCAGTTGAAAATGCAGAAATCACCCGTCTTCTGTATCACTCACGCTGGGAGCTGGAGGCTGGAGCTGTTCCTATTCAGCCATCTTGGGCGCGCTCCCTACATCTCCACTTTTACCAGCATAGTGGGAGCCACCGTTATCTCTTGCCTCCTCCACTGCTTTATACTTCTCTTTGGTTTTTCTGTTTCTATTCTTGCTGTCCTCCAGACAAGGTGATCTTTTGGAAACACAAACCTGACAGAGCTACTTCTCCATGGGAAACCTTCTAATAATTTCCCATGCTTTTTTCTCAAAAATTAAAGAGTAGTATCCATTTCCCATGTTTTTTTCCTTAAAGAGTAATATCCAGGCAGTGAAAATAACTCTCTTGAATGCATAATTGTGTAAATTTTGACAAACACACAGTCAGGTAATCACAGCATTAAAAATATAGAACTATTTTTTTTTTGGTGATTAAGAATAGAGCTTTTATAAGCATTCTCATAGAATGTTTTGTGGAATGTAAGTTAACATTTCACTTAAGTAAATACCTAGGAGTGGTATTTCTAGGTGTACAGTAAAGGTAGATTTAACTTGATAAGGAAATGCAGAAATGTTTTCCAATGTAGCTGTACCATTTTGCATCCCTCTGCTGGTGGAATAAAGTTCAAACTCCTTCTCAGGTCTTCCAGGGTTCTCTACTCCAGCCCTCTGGCTCCCCACTCACAGCCCTCTCCCTTACTCCACCCTTTCCATGCTTTGTCACCGACCACACTGAACTTCTTTCGCTGCTGTGAATAAGCTCTTACTCATCTCCAGGACTCCCCACATGCTGTGTTTTCTGCCCAAAATACTTTCGTATTCCCTTCTTTGCCTAAATAACTTCTTTATCTGGCCAATTCATTGGCTTAAACATCTCCTTTGCTAGGAAACTTTCCCTGAACCTAAATTAGGTTCCCCTGTGTGTTTCCTTCCTTCATTCATTCTGCAAATGTTTGACGAATAAAACCAGGATCTAGGCTCTCATCTGGCACTGGATTTGGGGCAGTGAACAAAGTAGACGAAAGTACAGGCTCTCATGGGGCTTACAGTTCAGTGGAGCAGATAGACAATGAACAATAACAACAACAAAACAAATATGCACTAGAATGTCAGGTGGTGGCGAGTGCTATAAAAATATAAAGCAGAGTCACGGGGCAGACTAGCAAAGGACTTGGGGCTGCTATTTTAGATTAGGACTGTTGGAGGACATTGTAAAGGAGCAGCCCTGCAAATATCTGGTGAAAGGTTATTTCAGCAGAGTAAACAGCAAAGACAAAAAAGAGATTGGCATGAAGAGGATGGTGTGCTCAGGAGGTAGCTCGGAGTCCAGTGTGGCAAGAACACCATAAGCATGGGAGAGGTGAAGAAGACAAGGCCAGCAAGTGTCCAAGGTCCAATTGCAAGTGGCTTCGGTGGCACTCTCCACCTCCAACACCACTCTTTCACCCTGCATGCTTACTGCTTTCTACATTGTCTTCCCCTCTCCATGGTGTTCTCTTTGAGACTTAGGGCTGTGTTTATTCTGCTCATTACCGATTTCAAGCATGCAACATGGTAGATTCTTAGTAAATATTTGAATGAGTAAGTGACCAAATGGAGTAACTCAACAACCCTGAGTTAATTGATTCAATGACAAATCTCTGAGAAGATGGCATGGGCCCATGTCACCAATAGAGAAGAAGAGGCTCAGATTGCATAAATTACTTTCCCAAAGGGAGAGGTGAGTTGTGTGGCTGAAATTCAGCTTCTTTGTGATCAAAGCTCTCACAATATTAATATCGGCATTGTCTGTCCTAAACCAAGAGGTAAGGTACAGACTCTAGCATCCAAACATCTCTCAGCCCATTCTCATTCTCTGTCCCTCTGCTGACTTTGAATTTGAAATAGTATCTGTCATGGACTGAATGTTGTATCCCCACCAAATTCACATGCTGAAACTCTACCCCCAAATGTGATGGCATTAAGGAAGTTGGGACTATGGGACATAATTTGAATTAGATGAGGTCATGAGAATGGGGCCCAAATGAATTGGATCAGAGTCTTTATAGGAGTCCTAAGGGAGCTTGCCATGGGAGCGCACGAGAAGTCAGCAGCCTGCACCCCAGAAGAGGGCCCTCACCAGACCCCACCCGGCTGGCTCCCTGATCTCAGACTTCCAGCCTCCAGAATGGATGGAAATAAATTTCTGTTATTTTACAAGCCATCCGGTCTATGGTACTTGGTTGTGGCAGCCAGAATGGTCTAAGACACCATCTCTGAGCCATCCCTTAGGGAAGCAGTTGATGGGGGGAAGCAACCCAGGAGCGCACAGGTGTTTTTATACTTGACACACAGAGTGATTTTTAAAAACTGGGAAACATCATCTTAAGAAAATCAACATTTGTGGCCTATCTGAAATATCTGAATATGTGGCAATGCAGAGTTCACTGTGTCTCATGGAAAAACCCAATGAGTAGAGTATTTACTGTCCCCTGATGGAGGGTAGATCTCTCTAATTGCCTTTGACGCTTTTTCCTGGTGCACTTCACTTGTTTAGGTCTCTTGCCTGTATAGTGATAAAGTGTGCTTTAATGCCCTGCAGCAAATGGACCCAGTGTCTCCGATTTGGGGCTTTGGAGACCGGGGCCAATCTACTTGTGTATTTCATTTCCGTTTCCTGCACACTTAAGTACTTGAATTAAGAACAGAATGACTGTCTAGAGAAGCCTTGAAATCAGGAAATCAGGAAACAAAGGTGATGCCCCAAAGAGTTGTATGCAGCAGAGGAGATCATAAGCGGAAAACAGGCAAGGCAGTGGTGAAGGCTGTGTTCCCTCCACCCAGCTCATTGTGTGGGCCTTAGGCTCTCACCTGGGCAAGAGGCCCACATGGTTTCAGTGCCAGCTGGCTGAGCCCCTGCTTCTCCCTTGATGACTTAACTCAGCACTCCAGCCATCCTACATTGTTTAGGCTACTGTTCCATTCAAGTTGCTTATTACAGATATTTATGCATATCAGGCAGTACTGATTCAAGAGTAGTCTGGTGTGGGGGACCTCTAGAAGAGAACTGGAAGAAATTCTCCATGCCAAGTTATGTAATCCAGGGTCTACCACAAATCCTGGCACACAGTTGCTGAATACTTTCTGAAAATGAATGAGCTTTGGGGAAATTACTTGTCCTGCTTCATCTGTAAAGCAAGAGGTTTTCACTTGTTAATTTTCAAGACCTCACAGAGCTCCAAAATTCTGTGGTTCTATGGGTTTCTAGGTAATTACATGCAAAGTAGAGGTCAGCAATGAATACCAGGGACCCATTTGTTTCCTGGAGAGTGATCAAAACAACATAGTAAAACAGATGTTAATGGTGGGCGACAAAGAATCAGAAAGCCTTGAATTTTTCACTGCTGAATTGAGATAATGCCATTAGTCATAGCACTGATGTTAGAGTGGATAGATCAAGAGTTTATATTTTGCCTATGAGTGGAGTTATTTTTGCCAAAAATGAATTCATCAAAAATGTGCCTCCACGACTCCAGAAAGGTGGCTGTGTGACTGTGAAATCCAGGTGGTGCCAGCCTGCATGGAAGGGCCGGGCAACTGGGGCTGCCTGGCTGGTATAATTTAAAGAGCACCCAGAGGCCCCTGGCTCAATAATTTTCACCTGTTAACCTGTCCTGGTGCCTAAAACACCCACTTAGTCATACCTCTGAGCTAAGGCCTCGAAGCATGGTCTCCGGATGCTCCAATATGCTAAGAGGGATTTTAAATCAAAGAAGCTGCAATCACTACCATGCTCAGAGATTACTATCTCAAAATATAATAATGATACTTGCGATCTGTTGTTGAGTAGAAGCCCTATACCCAGCACGTCACATGTGGCGGAGTGCTTTTTCTTTCCTTTCATCTACACAAACACCTGTGTGGCAGGTACTATATTTATTCATGTTTGTAGAGGTCACACAACCCAGATCTACTGGTTTCAGACCCTCTTATTTTTTTTAAGAAGTAACTTACCTGCTGTGAAGTGCATGATCTTAAATATATAGCCAGATGAATGTTTACCTACACATACCCCCTCACACAACCACCACTCCAGTCAAGATATGAAACATTTCCATCATCTCAGGTGACTGCCTCCTGTCCCTTCCCAGTCAGTCCCCCAACACTCCTCTCCTACAAAAGGAACAGAGCCCTAATGCTTAACTTTTTGGCCACGCGAAGGGAAGATGTGGCTCAGGCAAGTTCAGGATGAAAGAAAACAGTCCAAGGCAAAGCATATTGGGAATGTGCAGGGAGGGGAAGCACCACGAGGGAGCTGCCTCTTGGAAGAGACAAGGGCTTGTTCTCAGATGCCACCCAGGTAGCTGGGACAACGCGTAGCATCTCCTGCAGCATCAGCATGAGGATCCGAGCATGCAGAGATCCATGCAGAAACACAGGTCCTGCATATCAAGCAGTGCTGGTCTCTTCCACTGCCGGGAATCCCGGTCTCTAACAAGAAACAGAATGCTGACAAATGAAAAGGAGATGTGTTTGCTGGCACAGAGTCCACAGAGTGGGAAGACAGGCCAAGCCTGGGATCCCACAGGAAGTTTCGAACCCACTTTCTAATTCTTAGTTTATCTATCATCAACTCTTCCCAGATCCGATGTTGTGTTTTTAACTTTGCTAAGTTTAAATCAAGCTGCTTCTATTGTCTCTCCTCCTGCCTGGCAGCTCAGGCTGTTAGTTTGAAATTTTATGAGCTCCTCACGCTGCTGCACTGCATTAATTCTGTTTTCTTTAGGAGAGCGTTTTTGCAAGCTGTCAAGTTTTGACTGGCAGTTTGTATTTGATTATTTTTATCAGTTCTTCTTTAAATCTGTATCATTCTATCTCCAGATCTGAAGTCCTAAATGGTTGGCAGGCTTAAGAGACACACCTTAAGGAAATCCTGTGACTTAAACTACCATTTGATCCAGCAATCCCATTACTGGGTATCTACCCAGAGGAAAGGAAGCCATTATAAAAAAAAAAAAAAAAAAAAAAAAAAAAACTTGCACACACTTGTATAGCAGTACAATTCACAACTGCAAAATCGTGGAACCAACCCAAATCCCCATCAATCAATGAGTGATAAAGAAACTGTGATATATATCACAGTTTCATATCTATCACATGTATATCATATATATCACATATCTGTCCCTCTCTGCTCCCTTATCTTTTCTCTATCTCCCTCTCATACTCATACATATAAGAGACAGCAAATATGGTGCAGTGTATACTGCTTGAGTGATGGGTGCACCAGGATCTCACAAGTCACCACTAAAGAACTTACTTATGAAATCAAATACCACCTGTACCCCAATAACTTATGGAAAAATAAAATAAAATACAAGCAAAAAAGGCCAGAACAACTGTAGACAAAGATCCAAAGCTACTGTGTAGGTTTCTGCTGATGGGGAAAGAGGATTGAGTGTGGGTAAAAGGGAGGGAAAGTGGAAAAAAGGAGAAAGGACAATGAGTAGTGGAAGGAGATAGGGAGAAGGTAAAGGAAGAAGAAGAACAAGAAGGAGAAGGAGAAGGAGAGAAAAAGAGTATGAGAGGGAGACAGAGAAAAGATAAGGGAGCAGAGAGGGAGACAGGAGGGAAAATGGAATAAGTAAAGAGTGAGGAGATATATTAATAGTTCAGACTTTCAAAGGACAACAGAGGAGTCTACAACACAAGCAAAATGGACTTTTGAAGGCTTAATCATCTATGTCGATTCTTGATAATAACCAAATAGCAAAGTGCTGCCAAATATCTGCATCAAGGGGTGCCTATAAAAAAACTAAACACCAAAGATCTCAAATATTAAACATTCTGCACTGTAATGTCCATAAAAGCATGTATACTTAGCAGATAGTGGATCTTGATTTGGCCTTGATTTGGGGTAATTATATGTCTGGAACCAGAAATATATTTGCTCATTGTCAGTCGTGTCATATTTTACACATCTCAGAAATTATTATGCATGGGAGAAATAGGAACAAACAGAGATTGACTGGGGCCACTCTTTTCTTTACAACTCCAGTTAGGGAGGATTTTTTAGCTATAATTGACTATGCCAAAACTGGACACTGAATTTTCAGAACATTCTATTTAAGAAGTCAGGAGAACATATAGTACATCTTGAAAAAGCTTTATTGGCATCATTACATCTTTTTTCACTGTTTATTGGGGTAAACTTTCAGTTTGAACTGAGCTACCTAGACTTGCACATCCCTCCCCCATTTCCTCCAGGAGCTCCAGAGAGCCCAGGCTTTCCTTCATGTGTTTGCCATCAGAGTTAGAGAAGGCCCCAGAGACCTGCTAAATGGTGGGTCTGTTTGGTTAGGTTCTGGGGGCAATAACATTTCACCTTTCAGTGTTTACTTATCTTTCAGAAACATCCCTTGCTAGTCAAAAGATTCATATAATTAAAAAAAAAAAAAAAAAAAAACACTACAAATGAAGAAACTCGTTTTGAAGCACAAAAAAGTCATGGTTCGAATGTATAATGATATTCTACTGATATTTTTCCTAAGTTTATAAACATAAATGTACTAATACTTATCATATGAAAGTTAGAATTCTGGATCTACTACTCTAAGTTCAAATCTTAAAAAAACTATTTAAAGAAGGCATTTTAGTGAACTGGAAACACTAGATTAGATAAATTTACTTTTCGTTCATCTTATCTATTAAATAAGTATTATTTTGGGGCAAGTCATATGTTTATTGTTAATTCCAGACATATTTTAATGAGCACTTAGTATATGCCATACTCTGTACTAAAATGAGAATATAGAGATGAAAGCCTCCTTTATGCCACCCTGTAATTCCTGACAGAATGTAACTAAATTGTAACAAATTATTTCAAAGCTTGCTGCCAATTTTCTGTCTCTGAACATTCAACTATGAACTCCATGAGGGAAGTGACAATACACGGCACATGGCATTTATTCAACAAATATTCATCACATGAATAAATTTATCATAATAAATTAATATTTACATAACACTTTCATCCATTATCTTACTTAATCCTCACATTAACCCTATAAGATAGGTCCTATTCTCACCATTTTATAGTTGAGGAAAGCGAGAAAAAGAAACATTAAGAAACTTGCTGAAGGTCATAAGCAGAACTGAGATCAAAAGCCAGGCAATCGGGTGTCAGAACCACATTCTTATCCACTATACTCTACTGCCTATGAATGTACCACTAAGTAAATGAATGAGTGAATAAATGAATTTAAATAATTTACAGCCTCTAAGCTTTAGGACCGTTAATTGCAGTATAAGAATGTTGGACTAGAATCAGTGCTCCTGAACTTTTCCACCAAAGTTTCATCCAATTTCTTTTAATTTAATCACTTTACCAGATTATCATCAGGTACTCTCTACTTACTAGTTCCTGATGTGCAAGCATGGTTCAGGCTACTGGCCCATATGCCACTGATATGCCCTTGCATTTCTCTTCCTGCTACTTGAGTTATATTAGCCCCAAAACTGTTTGTGTCTTTTGTACTTACATAACACAATTTAATTAAATATTATTTGAACGCACAGAATATGAGTACAAAAGGAAGTAGAGCTGGTATTTCTATGAAAGCTGAACTAACAACGTGGTTGATATGCAAAGATAGATTCTTGTCTGTTAAAATATTTAAAAATGAATAGCGAATGTAGAAACACTAAATTCAATGGCTTGGAAATTTATGATTAATGCAAGTCATTAAAAATTGCTCCCAGTAACGTGTTGATGAGATGACTTTTAAAGAATTGTAGAACATTTTGAGGGACTTTTCAGACCGTTTGCTTTTCTAGAGGCTTGAATTTCTCACATGGGCAATGCACTTAGAACTATTATGAGCAAGAAAGACAATGGGAAATGACAGTCAATGAACCCATTCACATAGAAATCCCCTTAGACAGACATCGAAAGATAAGGGGATGAAAATAATTTATGTATTTTAAGATAAAACATTTCAGGCAAGTACATGCCATTTTCTATGATTCCCTTATTTAGTCAATATTTTAGTGGCAACATGTGTGTAAGAAACTTTGAAGTTTTATGTTTTACCCTAAAGTTTTTTAACTTTGCACCCTACTCTGTGGTAGCCATTAATACTGTTCACCAAATCTTTCTCACTACCATTTTATTTGTGTACATATTGTTTAAAATCAGTGACTTTCTAGGCCAGGTTCTGGTAACTGAAGGGCCTTTATAAGTACCATATATTGTCTATACAAAAGGTATGCTGCAAACACAGTCTGGAGCAAAATGTGAACCAACATGTGAGAGATAATACTGAGTGTCAACTTGATTGGATTGAAGGATGCAAGGTATTTGTTCCTGGGTGTGTCTGGGAGGATGCTGCTAGAGGAATTCACATTTGAGTCAGTGGACTGGGAGAGGCAGACCCATCCTCATCCTCAATCTGGGTGGGCACTATCTAATCAGCTGCCAGTGAGGCTATAGTAAAGCCGGCAGAAGAGCGCAGAGGGACTTGAGTTGCTGAGGCTTCTGGCGTCCATCTTTCTCCCGTGCTGGATGCTCCGGCCCTCGAACATCAGACTCCAAGTTCTTTAGCTTTTGGACTCTTGGACTCCACCAGTGGTTTGCCAGGGAGTCTTGGGCTTTTGGCCACAGGCTGAAGACTGCACTGTCGGCTTCCCCACTTTTGAGGTTTTGGGATTCTGACTGGTTTCTTGCTCCTCAGCTTGCAGATGGCCTATTGTGGGATTTACGTTGTGACTGTGTTAGTCAGTACTCCTTAATCAACTCCCCTTCATATATACATCTATCCTATTAGTTCTGTCCCTTTAGAGAACCCTGACTAATATACAACATCTTTCTAAAGTCAGGCTTAGAAATTCTAATCCAGTAACTAAAGATGTTCCCTTTCTCTGATAACAGAGTTGATTCATATCTGGCTTCTAAGCCACCATTCATAGGCATAGTCAAGAAAAGGCCACCAAAAACAAGACCAACCATTCACCTCATGTTATGGTACAGATTTCAAATTCCAATCGCCTCAATTCAAAGATAAATTTACGAAACTTCTATAAAATACATGTACTATCAGAAATGGGATCTCTGCCATTGGTAAGCCGGCAGCTATATGAACCTGTGTCATGTTCAAGATGCATAGAAAAAGACTGTTCACTATTAGGCCTGGGAGAACAGCATTAAGTTCAACATAAATTGATCCATGTTCGAGTAGCTTCCTTTCTGCTTCTGGAAGCTGGTTAATTTTTTTAGTTATGATACTTAAAATTGTTACATTTTCCTTCAAAGTGGTATCTTGCTCCTGATTTCCCATCTTGAGGCTTATACTCCCCTTCCCCCAGGTTCTAGTGCCTGCCCAGGTCTTCCTCAGACATGCCAGGGCTCACTGCAACTTTTGTTCAACTCACCTGAGTGCAGCCTTCTTTGGCTGACAGGTGACTCTACTGTTTACCAAATATTTCTAGCTCTTCTGGACACATTGTAGGATTGCCCTTCCCCGCCCCTCTTTGAAAACAGCTTGGTCAAACGTGACATGCTTTGGCCAATGAAGTGTGTGTGGAAGTGATATGTTCTACTTCCAGGTGGGAGTATTAAGATCTAGCCCATTATTTCCTCTAGATTTACTGTTGTCTTTTTTTTCTTTTTTTCTTTTCTTTTTTTTTTTTTTTGAGATGGAGTCTCACTCTGTCCCCCAGGCCAGAGTGCAGTGGCGCAATCTCGGTTCACTGCAAGTTCTACTTCCCAGGTTTACACCATTCTCCTGCCTCAGCCTCCCAAGTAGCTGGGACTACACGTACCCACCACCACGCCTGGCTATTTTTTTGTCTTTTTTTATATTAGAGAGGGGGTTTCACCATGTTAGCCAGGATGGTCTTGACCTCCTGACCTCGTAATCTGCCCATTTTGGCCTCCCAAAGTGCTGGGATTACAGGCGTGAGCCACCACACCCAGCCTACTGTAGTCTTTTCTTCCACTAAGGCAATAGTCAGAGTTCTAGATAAAGGCTGCTCCATTCATCTGAATCATGGAGTGAAGAATGCTAGGAACTCAGTCCCCAGCTGACCCTGATGGATGTGTAGCATAAACGAGAAATAAGCTTTGTTGTTTTAAATCACTGAGATTGAGATTTTTGTTATTGTTGTCAGAGTATACATAATCCATGACATACGTGTACTTGTTTACATATATAAACGTATCCTCCCCTTTCTCATCAAATTTTAAGATACATTTAGCAATCCAGAAAGACACGCCACATTTATCTGGTGACTGTGTACACTGCCCACGCTTTTTTCCCCATTTGAGAAGCATAGAACCAGATGTTCTTCAGGATGCCTTCAAAACCTAGCATTATGTCATGTGATGTATGAGGAGAGAACAGGCACCATGTCACTTAACTAATCCAAATACAATTAAATTAATTTGATCGGAAAGCTGCTCTATCTGATTGTGGAGCAATTGATTCGATTGCTATAGAGTCCATTGGATTTGGTTGTTAGTGTTTAACTTGCCTTAATTAGGGGATCGGATTGCACAGTGATCCCGCTGATTGTTTTGGCAGTTGGCCTACCAACTGTTGGCCATTTAGCCAGAGCCACAGTTTGACCCCAGGACAGGATGTAAAATTAATTTGCTTAAATGCAATGTTCAAGTATTTTTTTTTGGTAAGCTGCTATGTGTCAAGTACTATCATATAATGAATTATACTTATCAGCTGTAAATATTTAAAATTTACATTCTTCCCTGTATACATGCCACCAAGAGCTCTAAATATTTTACAGTGTTATGCACTGTGGGCCGAGCTTAAGTTTTAAACTCTGTGCAGACCTCTGCTTCTCTGAAGAGCTTCATTCCAACATTCCTTAGGGTCAAAAACTGACCATTCCTTGCCATTAATAACAACTGATTCTGATTCCATCATTTAAAATGAAACTATTTATGCAATGGTGGAAGAATGAACTCTACACTCCAGGAGACCAATAATTTGTCTATTTTATTCACTATTGTGTGCACTCAAACAATGCCTGGGCTTGTTGTAGGTGCTGAATACCTATAGTACCTGAAGATATTGAGTGAATAAGTGAATAAACAATCGACTAATAATTGAGAAGTACCAAGATTTCTTAATTTCAGCTATTTTCCAGAAGTGAGGAAATTCCTCTTCTGAATATGTGAAGCAGTATAACAATGATTAAGTGTTTTGGCTTGGAAGTTAGTTGAGTCTGAATTTGATTTCTGATTGTGATGTTGTTGCAGATTGCACTTCACAAAGATGCTTACAATGACATTTCTCATTCCACACACTCTTTCACAATATGGACCTGCTACTCACTCATCCTAAGATAGGCAGTTTCTCTACTCTTGGTAACCTGAATCTAGCTAAACCTTGTGACTGGTTTGAGGAACTTAATTCAGCGGAAGTGATGATGCACCTTCAGCAGAAGTGATGATGCACCAGTTACAGACATAGCTCTTAATTGACCTGGCAACTTCTGCTTCCTGCCTCTTGGAAGCCAGCCACCAGATAAAAATTAGAATCCTCTGATTTTTCAAGCTTCTGGTTGGATTGTTGGATGGATAATGAAAACACAGAGAAAAGAAATGTTTTAAGGGAAAATAGGATGGATTGATACCAAACATGTTAAATCTGCTTTGTTTTGGGGACACAGTTTTAGTAGGGAGTTGGCTACATAGGTTTATAATTTAGGAGAGCCATATGCACTGCAGATGTAGATGTGGGAGTTGACAGCAAATAGATCATAATTGGACACATGTGAGATGACCTAGAAAAAGCACATAGGATGAGAAAGAAAGTGGGCCTGGGGCATAAGTACAAGGAACATCATCTTTTTAGGAAAGGGCAGAGGAAGAAAAACCACAAAAGGGTGGGTAGAAACTCAAAAGAGTTCTATATTACAGAAGCCAAGAGAAGAAGGGACTTCAAGAAAGATGTCAAATGCTGCTGAGATGACAAGTGAGTTGAGGATAGATCTACTTGGAAAAGTCAAAAAGCTCTAGTCTGTTTTCAGACTCCTTTGCAGCTAGGTTTTGGATTTGAATGAAGTCTCCCCAGTTAGATGAACTTACTTGATATCTGGAAAGTAAAACAGAGCAATCTTCCTGGAGCTCTGGCTTTTCCCACACCCGTAGATAATACATTTATAGAAGTGGTAACTCAGTTCTACTTCTAGAGAACATACTAGCCATTAAGGTCCTGATTATCAAGGACATTAAAAGTAAAATCAAAAATTCTAAAATGACTTTTAAGAAGACAGCATGGAACTTAATGTACCAACAAGTGCTATCAAGTTGAAGTTTTTAGATCTGGACATGAAATGTGAAGATCAGACCCAGAGTATCATCTTCATTAAATTTAAATAACAAGACTCATTTAAGTCATACAAACATCAGTTTGCATTAACCCATACACTGCATAAAGAGCTGAAATATGGAGAAGCAAAGTGGATAAGATGTGCTTGAAAGACGGGGCATGCAGAAACCCTGCTCCAACTGATGTAGGACTTTGAACTGTCCAGATGCTAAAACAGCAGACAGACTCAAGTTGACTTCTGCTGTGCATCCAAGAAGTCAAAAAGATAACTGCGAAGGAACCAGGTTCAGCAGATAGTGGTGGCTGTCGGGCACTAAAGGACTATGCTTACTTTTATGGTATATAAATTACTTTGGACTAATATCAACCTTTTCAACTGCTATAATTGGTGACAATTTCATAAAGAAATCTGGAATTTACAAAGTCTTTCCCATTTTATATCTCTGTTGTGTGACTTTCTTCTGAGAGGGTTAGGAAAAAGAATTGAAGAACCTTTATTTCATAGGCTAAGTTATGGCAAGGCAGGGTTAGAAAATTTTCTCTAAGATCATAGCAGAAGCTACTTAACATTTACCCAAGTTGCTAAATAATCCTGAGGATACCTCCTTAAAACATCGTTGTTTGCAGATTTAAAGGACCTTTATTTCATGTCATTCTTGTCACAACCCTATAATGAAAACAAAGCAAGAGTTCACTCCTAATTCCATCTTACAAATGGAGCAACTGAGAGTCTGGTGAGTTGATTTAACCAGGTTAGATTTCTGGAAGCAGTAGAGCAAACATATAACTCTGGTCTCTCTGCTGGTCTTCTGGTGAATTCAGTAAGTTGAATTCAGTAGCTTGACCTTTAAAAGTTGGGGCTTTCACAGTTACTGGGCAACTCCTAATTCATGGAGGAAAAACCAAGAAACACATTCTGGGATAGCCTGGGACTTCAGGGTCAAGAGACAGCTAATTTGGTATGCTAGAGAAAATGATAGTATGCAAATACAGTGCTGTAGTCAGTGATTCAGCATTGATTATTACCAAACGCCAATTCCAACTATTAAATTTCTTTGTACCTTAAGTTTTCCCAGTCTAGTGTGAAGGTGGCCTGGGGGCTTAAATCACAAGTGTCCATAAGAAAATGGCCAATACTATCATATTTCCCACTCTGTGGGTCCACTTTCACCTCCTCCCTTGGAACTGAAACACAATGCTGCACAGCTACAAAGTATGTGCAATCATTTTTCATTACTTTTTCTTTTGCCTCTATCAGAGACCAGAGTTTTGGCATCTTTATTGTGTCATTAATTTCAGTTATGTTCTGTACATGGAGTGAGGCGGTCTTCAAGGCTCTGGATGACTGACAGTATTTAGACAAGTCAAATTAAATTTCTCCTGTTTGGAGAATCTTGGAAAGATAAATAAATCACTGAAACTTTCATTATGAAAACCACCATTTGGCAGTGGAGACGTTTCTCCTGGGAAAGCAATGAAGATTTATGTCAGGAGGAAGGGAACAGCGAGTTGATCAGACCCTTCCAGGAAGACCATTCCTATCTGAAATGAACTGAACGAAGGACCCAATTCAGCTGTCTCTGCATTCCACTGCTCTTCCTGTCCCTGACCCTCTTTTCCAGGTTTTTTTCTGGATAAAGATGTGAATTCAAGATGTTTCCTTCACTTATGTTTTCCAGATAGGGTTGTGGTGAGGAGGCAGTGCCCAAAGGCGATAACGTTCTGGCCAACACTCCAAATCAGCTGTTTGATACACAGGCCCTCCCGCTACTCTTCCAAGGTCAGGCTTCTCTCAAGGCTTCTATTCACCCTGGGTGCAGCCCTAATACAAGTGAAAATCCCAGGGGTTTTCTGGCTCTTTGGAATTCTCACCTGGGGCAGTCACTATCCTTCTATGGTCCTTGCTCCTGTTTCCTCCCTGCAGCCGAAGAACGTCTGGGAATGTTTACAGTAATCTCACAATCATTAGGAAAAGCAAATAGATTTGTATGCAAACTAATTATTAAATGGCATTAAGAAGTTACTGTTAATTTTGTTAGGTTTGTTAATGCCATGGTGGTTAAGTAAATTATAAAAAATTTCAAAGAAGTGGGCAATACATTTTGAAGCATTTAGGTGAAATGTCATAATGGCTGAATGTGCTTTAAAAATACTTTAGAGGCCAAGGGCAGTGACTCATGCCTGTAATCCCAGCGTTTTGGGAGGCTGAGGCGGGAGGATCACTTGAGGCCAGCAGTTTGAGACTGGCCTGGTCAATATGGTGAAACCCCATCTCTACTAAAAATACAAAAATTATCCAGGCATGATGGTGGGTGCCTGTAATCCCAGCTACTTGGGAGATTGAGGCAGGAGAGTGACTTGAGCCTGGGAGGTGGAGGTTGCAGTGAACCAAGATCAGGCCATTACACTTCAGCCTGGGTGACAGAACCAGACTCCGTCTCAAAAACAAAACAAAACAAAACAAAAAACTTTAGAAAATAAAAGGGGGGGAAGGAGGAGGGGTATATTAGTCAGGGTCCTGTCAGGAAACAGAAACCACATCATTTATTTTAAGAGAATTTAATAGAAAGGATTATAAACAAGATTACTGAAAGGCAAAGAAAGAAAACTAAGATATCATGGAAGTAGCAGCTGTAGGAAGCCCTAGGATTCGGGACAAAGGAAAGAGGTTGTAATCATTAAAATGTAGCGGCTTGAAGGAGAGGACCCCACCCAGCTAAAACACAGACCCGTGAGAAGAACCCTGTGTCTCTGAGCTCAGAGGTGGGGCCCCAAAGGCTGGGACTCCCAGAATGCTCCAGCTCTCTGCTGCTGGTGTCTTTGAGGAGGGAAATGAAGTTGATTATGTGAGAATTATAAAAAACTGCCAACTGGGCCGGGTGCAGTAGGTCATGCGTGTAATCTCAGCACTTTGGCAGGCCAATCAAAACACTTCTGGGAGGTGGATGGATCAACTGAGCCCAGGAGTTCCAGACCAGCCTGGCCAACATGGCGAAACCCCATCTCTACCAAAAATACAAAAATTAGCCTGGCATGATGGCGCATGCCTGTAATCTCAGCTACTCCGAATTGCTTGAACCCGGGAAGTGGAGTTTGCAGTGAGCTGAGATCACGCCACTGCACTCCAGCCTGGGCAACAGCCCGAGACTGCATCTCAAAACAAAAAAAAAAGAAAGAAAGAAACTGCAAACTGGAAATTACCTGGTAAAGAAGCATAAAGAAGCATCCCTGGGTGGTGTTAACAGGAAGCCAGTAGGAAGAAGCAAGTCCCTTTTGCTTTCCTAGCCTAGAGCCTCCCTCTTGCAGAGTCCAACAAGGAGCCAGTGGGCAAGGCAGAAGTGACCTCAGCCCCAGCATGGAGGGAGAGTAGAGGAGGGTGGGTTTGGAGCTGAGATCATAGCTCACCAACCGGCATGCAGGGGATAGTCCTGAGGTTGAGGAACAGAGGTGAACTGTTGAAACTGGGTAATGGGTACATGAGGATTCATTATATACTATTCTCTTTGAGTACGTTTGAAAATTTTTCATAATATCAAGTTAAAAAGGGAGTCAATAGACTCACTTTAAAAAGAACATATTTTAAACTGTTAGTGTTATTACTATTATATTTTTTGGAGACAGAGTCTCTGTCGCCCAGGCTGGAGTGCAGTGGTACCATTATAACTCACTGCAACCTCAACTTCCTGGGCTCAAGCAATCCTCACACCTCAGCCTCCCAAGCCGCTGGGACCACAGAAATGTGCCACTACACCTGCCTAATTCAAAAAAATTTTTTTTTGTACACATAGTATCTTCAACTCCTGATCTCAAGAGATCCTTCCTCCTAGGCCTGCCAAAGCACTGGGATTGCAGGTGTGAGCTGCAATGGCCAGCCTATTATTAGTATTAATCCATTAAAAAATCAAAATAATTTTAATGGAAATTTAAAACATTTTTTCAAGATCTATCTACAATCCTGCCATTCAAAACAAAACCAAATTTTCTTCCTTGTTTGTTTAGACAACATTTTACAGATTCACTTTATCAAAAATCTCAAATCCCAGGTGTAGCCAGCCCATTTCAGTAGCCTGAGTTCATTTTTATTCTTCCACCCTTTCTTTGTAGACAGTTTTCTTAGAGACAGAATGAGTTCTCAGTCTTCAGCTACATGTAAGGATACGACGTAGCTCATATATACATTGCTTTTATGTATATATGTATTCCTTATACATTTCTTATACATATATTCCTAATATAAACATGCCTTTAATATATTCTTAATATATATATTCCTTTAACATATATATATATTTCTTTAATCTTTCTCCATATATCTTTTTTCCATTCTTTTCATCATGCTTACTCTCTTTTTGAACTCTCTTCAGTAAGTCCGTGAACACAACATAATCCACAGAGTTCAACTGAATCTTAAAGAAAGACTGTTGCTGGAAATGACTAGTTAGCTGAAATGGTGCTCTCTGTCTTGGAGGCCAAGGCAGGGCATTGAGTTCTTCTTTCCCAGCTACAGGCTGCCTCTCAGCCCCAACATGGAAATGTTATATGACACATTGAATGGCAACTGGAAGGACATGAGTGATTCCATGCAAACTGCAGCCCCGCTGCAAAGACAAAGCAAAAATCCCAGAGGCAGTAGCTTGGCAAAGTCTTTATTAAGAAAGAACAGCCTTGGCCGGGCGCAGTGGCTCAAGCCTGTAATCCCAGCACTTTGGGAGACCGAGATGGGTGGATCACGAGGTCAGGAGATCGAGATCATCCTGGCTAACACGGTGAAACCCCGTCTCTACTAAAAAATACAAAAAACCAGCCGGGCGAGGTGGCGGGCGCCTGTAGTCCCAGCTACTCGGGAGGCTGAGGCAGGAGAATGGCTTAAACCTGGGAGGTGGAGCTTGCAGTGAGCTGAGATCTGGCCACTGCACTCCAGCCTGGGCAACAGAGCGAGACTCTGTCTCAAAACAAAAAGAGAAAGAAAGAAAGAAAGAAAGAAAGAAAGAAAGAAAGAAAGAAAGA
>NC_045437.1:37797333-37877714 GCF_002776525.5 Piliocolobus tephrosceles
AGAAAGAAAGAAAGAAAGAAAGAAAGAAAGAAAGAAAGAAAGAAAGAAAGAAAGAAAGAAAGAAAGAAAGAAAGAAAGAACAGCCTTAAAATAAAGACATTTACTGGTATGTGGCCTGGTTTAACGTTTTCCTCATTTGTGGATATATAAACTGTTCTTCCATTCAACATATCTGGGGAAATAAATGGTTACTTTCAAAGGTAGCTGGAGTTTGAGCAATGACCCTAAAACATGTTAGAATTCATCTTAAGTAGAAATTTTTTTTGTTTGAGAAAATACTTTATTAGATTTTTAAAGTTAATCAAGCATAAAATCCAGGCAATTTCATATGGAAAAAGCAAAAGATAAATGGATCCTTATGAGAGACTGGTGGCAAACGTGGATGTGTGAGGGGGCTGGCCATGGAGCCGGAGTGTTTGGCAGGGTCAGGATGCTGAGGAGAAGGGACAGGGGAGTGGCAGTGGCAGGGAGAGGGGTAGGCAAGGCAGGCGAAGAATGGCTTCCAGAAAGACAGAGAAGAAAAGTGGCAATATGTGGCATCCCAAGCCCTCATTAGGGGGTAGTCAGTAAGAAATGTTTTGTGTTAGGGAAAAGGGGATCAATGTCTAGGTCACTCCTCTCTGGTAGTCAGTTTGGATTTCTTTTCTGCTCCTCATTGTAATTGCCTACCCTTCCCATCCCATTCTGCGAAAGATTATTCCAGCCTAAAGGGCACCTTAGGCCAAATTAGAAAAAAGATACTACTTCCTCTAAACAAAAGTAGCCCTGTGCCATGGTTCCTGGCTTGGTAAGGGGTGTGCAACTAGATTTCAACCCCTACTGGGGCCTTAGGCTGGATGTCCTTGAGCCGTGAATGATCTCTACAAATATAGAAAGTGGCCTTATGCCAGCTACCTTCCAGGGTCCCAAATCTCCACTACGGTATGTTAGGCACAATGGCCCTTTGTCAGCAGAGCTTCGATGGAAGGAAAGGAAAGGAAGAATATTCGTGCCTGGAGCGAATCAGTGAAGACACCAGCATCAAGAGGGAAGAAAGAGGGAAAAATTGACCTGAAACCAGGAATTCAGACCAAAAGTTACAAGGAACCATAACTTATTTTTCTTGACACAAACCCAGTCACTAGCCTGGGGGACCACTGGAAATATTAGGAATTTGTGCCCCTCCATCATATAGGAATTTGTGACTTTTAAAGGAATGTGGAACCCAGAGGACTGGAGTGTTTGGATATATTTGGGATACACACATTTTACTGAATGCCAACTTTCCACCAGGCACTGTGTTAGTAGGACTGACAGATAAGACGTAATATAGCCAGTTAAATTTGAATTTTAGAGAAATAACAAATATTCACCATTACTAAAAGTATGCCCCCAAATATTGCATGAGAAATACTTATTCTAGAAAATTATTTGCTGTTTATCTGAAATTCAAATTTAACTGGGTGTCATGTATTTTTCTTTGCTAAGTCAGGCAAATCAACATGTTTATAAAAAGGTCAAAGAGTCAGTAAAACAACAAGGAACTCATAGTTCAGTGAGGGTCTCAGACAACCAGCCAAAAGCAATGCAATGTGATGAATGCCATGGTGGGACTGGCATGAGATGCTCTGGTTGCACAGAAGAAGGGCACCTATCTTGATCTTGGGAAGAAGAGACCTAATTGAGTCCTAAAGGTTTAATAGAGTTAGGCAGGTAAATTATGGAGAGATAGGTTGGTAGGATATTGATTCTGGCAGAAGGAACAGATGGTGGAAGTCTCTAGAGTTAAGAGAATACCTAAATACAAATCAGTGTGCTGTGTACAAGTAAAAGAGCAAACAGTGTGCAAGTCAGAGGCACAGTGTGGCTGGGAGATATAATGCTAGCTGAATAGGGTCTTAACATGCCATGCTGGGAACTTTAGAATCTCCTGAAGACAATAGGTCCCCATCAAAGAGGAGTGCTTTGAACAGCTTAATTATTTGGAAAGGGTGTCATTGCTGGAATGTGAAGAATGGATTAAAGAGGAGCAAGACCGAAGACAAGCAGAAAAGTCAAGATTCTGGAACAATAATCCCATCAAAAGTGGATGCTAGCCTAAAATAAGATAACGACCAAGGATGTAAAGAATTTAAGGAGTCTGGCTGGGCACAGTGGCTCATGCCTGTGATAGCAGTACTTCCGGAGGCAGAGGCAAGTGGATCACCTGAGGTTGGGAGTTCGAGACCAGCCTAGCCAACATGGTAAAATCCCGTCTGTACTACAAAAAAAAAAAAAAAAAAAAAAAAAAATTAGCTGGATGTGGTGGCACATGCCTGTAATCCCAGCTACCTGTGAGGCTGAGGCAGGAGAATCACTTGAACCTGGGAGACAGATGTTGCAATGAGCTGAGATCGTGCCATTGCATGTCTCAAAAAGAAAAAAAAATTCAAGGAGTCTGAGAGATAATGAGAAGGTGGAATAACCAAGACTTGAACATGGGTTGGAAGTGGAGCAGTGAGGGAAAAAAGAAAAGTACAAAACGACTCTGACATTCCTTGTTTGTGCAATCAGCTAAGTGGGTGATGTTCTCATTCAACAAGAGAGAAAATATGTGAAAAACACTGGAGGCAGGAGATGTTGAGTGTGTGTTGAGACGCTTGAGGGTGAAAATTCTGAGGGCCACCCCAGAGGGAGTGCACACTAATCAGTTGGGTATATGGTCCTAGAGCTCAGGTTTTGAAGGATCTGGGATGAAGACATGGCTTGAAAGTTATCTTTTGTTTTTTATAATCGTATTTGTTTTCAAATCCAAAAAGACACATAAATATATTTGAGTCATAACAAATTTAAGCAGCAAACATAAATTAAAGTATCTCTTGCATACCCTCCACCCTCCTACTTCCTTGCTAAAGGTAACTGCTATTGTTTTCACCTATACTCTTCCAGAGCTTTTCCCATGCCTTTACATACATAGAAGTACTTACAGAAGCATGTTTTGTTTGTGAGTTTATTTGTTTGTTTACCTGAAAGGCCTTGAGCTGCCTTAAGTCAGGTTGCCCAGTAAATAGCTTCTGAGATTGGAAATTTGTGTGTAGAAGGTTTTTGTTCTTTTTGAGGTGGAGTTTTGCTCTTTCGCCCAGGCTGGAGTGAAGTGGCGCAATCTCGGCTCACTTCAACCTCCACCTCCCGGGGTTCAAGCAATTCTCCTGCCTCAGCCTCCAGAGTAGCTGGGATTATAGGCGCCCGCCACCATGCCCAGCTAATTTTTGTATTTTTAGGGTCTTGCCATGTTGGCCAGGCTGGTCTCAAACTCCTGACCTCAGGTGATCCACCCGCCTCAGCCTCCCAAAGTGCCAGGATTGCAGGCGTGAGCCATCACGCCTGGCCTGTATGCAGAAGGTTTTATTTAAAAAAATGTATTTTATTTAAGTTCTGGGATACATGTCCAGGATGTGCAGGTTCGTTACATAGGTAAATGTGTGCCATGGTGGTTTGCTGCACCTGTCAACCCAATAACCTCCAAATGCCCTGCCCATCAATGATAGGCTGGACAAAGAAAATGTGGTACATATACACCATGGAATACTACGCAGCCATAAAAGGGAATGAGATCATGTCCTTTGCAGGGACATGGATCGAGCTGGAAGCCATTATCCTTAGCAAACTAACATAGGAGCAGAAAAACAAACACTGCATGTTCTCACTTATAAGTGGGAGTTGAACAATGAAACGTATGCAAAAGATTGAAGGGGAGGAAGTGAATTTCTGGAGCAGCACCTGTAGGGGAGCTGGGAAGCAGCTGGGCTGAAGAGCACATTGAACTGTGACACAAATACAGAGGATATTCTAGTTAATCTCATGGGCGCTAAAACTAGGATAGGCTTTCAGAGTTGACCCAAATTGAAGCAAGGGGGCTGGACTATTATATCCTCACATTAACCAATCATTGAATGTGAGCTAGCCCTGAGGAGGAGGCATAATTTAGAAAATATCACTCCCTTCAGCTGAGGACAATTCCTAGAGAGGAACTCTGCAGTTATCCTTCAGTAGCCAATGCTCCTGGCAGCGGGAGAAATGTGCATTGATCCTGAAGGGAGGACCTAGGAGGCACATCACAGCATCCACGATGCAGGCTATACAAACAGTTCTGAAACTTGCTTTTAAGCCTAAGTCTATGCCCTAGAGATCTACCCCTTTTAGTAGTTAGACTGGCTTTACTCTTTTAAATTGTTCCATAGTATTTCAGAGAATGATGACCCACAGTCTCTTTAATCACTCTTTTCTTGATGTACTTTCAGTTGTTTCCAACTTTTTCCTGCTAGAAACAATGCTGCAGGACAAATGGACTTCCAGCTTCTGGTGGCCACAGAATGAGTCCCTCCCAGAGGATGCCCATTCTCCCCTTCTCATAGAAACAATGGCAAACCCTGGATGTATTCATAATAATATGAAAACAACCACCAGACATGACTGGAGCGTGAACAGAAGCAGATTGATTCTTGCAGAGAGTCAATGCTTGAAGAAGAGGAGCACTGTGAGGGGAAGTTCTGCATTTCGGCAACTCTTAGATTAATGAGGTCTATTAGGCATTTGGCAGCGCAGTAGCAAGAGCACTGATGGAAAACCTTCAGCCTTTCTGGTCAGCAGAATCAGAAAAGTAAAGCTGAAAAACTGCTACTGAAGCAAGTAGAAGAATCCTGGAAGGAAAGAGAAAGGAGATAGAAAAAAGGATCCCTAAACTGTGTCTGCCCATGTCTTAGGCTGACCTCTGAACCGTGCATGCCTGGGACAGAATAAAGCAGCTCAGCTAAGCAAATGATTTGGATCAAGACCAGAGCTGCTGCTCACAGAAACAGAGTTTGCACTTCAAGCCCAGCCAAGAAAACTTCCTGAGAAAGCAAAGGGAACAACACGTGTTAGAGAAAAATAGCAGAAATCAGACTCTACACAATCTCATATTCATAATATACAGGATACAATCCAAAGTATTTTGACATATGAAGTATCAAGAAAATGGAACCAACTCTCAAGGGAAAAGAAAGCCAACCACATCTGACCCTGAGATGAACCAGATGTTCAAACCAACAGACAACAATGCTAAAGCCGTTCTTTTAACCATCCTTAATGCAGTAAAGCAAAATACGCTTTTGATGAATAAAATATAGGAAAATTCAGCAAATATATTTAAACAAAAAAAGAACCAAAAGGAAATTCTAGAACTAAAAAAAATAATATCTGAAATTTTAAAATTATTGGATATACTTAGTAACCAAATGGAGATGTCCAAAAACAAAACAAAGAGTAAATGAACTTGGAAATAAGTCAATAAAAAATATCTAAGAAAATGAAGAGGAAAGAAAAAAGATTTCTAAAAATGAACAAGGGACCTCTTAAATAGCACAAATGGTTCAACAGACAGTCAGCCACAGGAGAAAGAGGTAGAAGAAAATTTAAAGTAATAATGAAGGAAAGTTTTCCGAATTTGTTGAAAGACAGAAATTTACAGGTTCAAGATGCTTTGTCAACACCAATTAGAAGAAACATGAAGATTCTCACATTGAAACACATCATAGTTAAGTTACTGAGCCAAAGATAAACAAGAAACCTTGAAAGCAGTAAAAGAAAAATGAATCATTACATACAGAAGAACAGAATTTGATTAAGAACGGAATTCTCATCAGAAACCATGGAAGCCAGAAGAGAGTGGAATAGCATCTATAAAGTGCTGAAAGAAAAAATGCCTCTCACTCCAGAATGCCTAATCCAATGAAAAATATCCTTCAAAGATAAAGACAAAATAAAAAACAATTTCAGACAAAACAGAACGAAGAGAAGTTGTTGCCAGCAGATCTGCACTATAAGAAATACCAATGGAAATTCCTTAGACTGAAAGAAAAAGAATCCAGATAGAAATGTGGACCCTCAGAAAAGAATAAAGAGCATCAGAAATGGTGGAAAAAAAGTAGCTGGAGGAATGCAAAAGATTATTTTTTCTTGTTTCTCTTAATTTTTAAAATAAATCTGTTTAAAGCAAAAATCATGACAGGAATCTATAACATAGGTATATGTAATTCATAAAACAACTGTAACACAAAGAGGGGCAAGGGGTGGAGACGACCCTGTGTATTTGCAAATTTTTCACCTTTTAAGCAGCGATATTATGTCATCATGTTAAATATGAAAAGTTAAGGATATATTCTGTAATCACTACTCAGCTGCTGAAAGAAAATGTGAGTGCTGGGTACGATGGCACACACCTATAATCCTAGCACTTGGGAGGCCAAGGCAGGCGGATTGCTTGAGCCCAGGAGTTCAAGACCAGCATGGGCAACATAGCAAAACCCTGTCTCTACAAGAAGTACAAAAATTAGCTGAGCATTGTGGCACAAGTACCTGTAGTCTCAGCTACTCGGGAGGCTGAGGTGGGAGGATCGCCTGATCCCGGGAAGTCAAGGTTGCATTGAGCCAAGACTGTGTCACTGTACTCCAGCCTGGGCAACAGAGTAAGTCCCTGTCTCAAAAAAAAAAAAAAAAAAAAAAAAGCAAAGATGCATAGCTGAAAAGCCAATAAGAAAATATAAATGAAATTTAGAGTATTCAAATTATTTGTAAAGGCAATAAATGAAGAACACAGGCTAAAAACACCACCATAAATATATGCAACTATTATTTATCAACTAATATATATATATATATACACATACACTACATATATATAGTACAAATATATACTGTCCACATACACACACACAACTAAAAAAAAGTGCAAAAAGCTCAGAGGAGACAAGTAAAAAACAAATAATAAAATGGTAGACTTACCCAAACATATCAATAATTACATTAGATATTAATGGATTAAACAATTCAGTCAGAAGGCAGCAATAGTCAGAAAGGAGTTTATAAACTAAAAAGAGACATACTTTAATTCTTAAGACACAGATATGCTCAAGCTAAATGAATGAAAAAAATATATACTATTCAAATGGAAAGCATAAAATGGTTGGTATTGGCTATGTGATCCTCAGACAAAATAGATTTCAAAATTTCAAAATTGTGTCTCCTAAAATGATATCCTAACCCCTGGTGACCATGAATGTGACCTTATTTAGAAATGAGATCTTTATTGAGGTAATCAAATTTTGCTGAGGTCATAGTGGATGGAGTGGGCCCTAATCCAATGATTGCTGTCTTTAGAAGAAGGAAGAAATACGTACACAGAGACACAGAGGTCCACAGGGTGAGGAAGGTTATGTGATGATGGAGGTGGAGATTAGATTGATATATCTACAAGCCAAGGAGCACCAAGGATTACAGGTAACCACTGAATTCTGGAAGAGGTGAAGAGGGATTTTTCCCTAGAGCCTTCAGAGGGAGAATGGCCTTGCTGATACCCAGATTTCTGTCCTCCAGACTGAAAGAGAATTTCTTTTGACTAACACCCTCTATGTACTTTTTAATAGAAGCCCTGGGAAACAAATACACAAGACAAAAAAAATTATCAGAAATAGAGTGATATTATAATATTATATTATAATAAAAGGGTCAATTCATCAGGAAGACATAACAATCATAAAGTTTATGCAACTCACAGAGGAATTTCAAAATACAGGAGGTAAAAACAGACATAATTACAGGAAGAAATCGACAATGCCATAGTCTTGGTGATTTTATGAGTCTTTTCTCAGCAATTAATTGGATAACTAGACAAAAAAAAATCAGCAAAGATATAGAAGATCTGAGAAAAACACTACCAACCACATAAATATATAGAGGAAATAACAGTTGTTACTCTTGGAACATTCTTTTCTGCTTTCCACAGTTTTCCTGATGTCCTCAATTACAGTCTTGGTCTTTCTTCTGATATGCAACATATTTACCTTCTTACCCCCTCAAATTGTGGTTGCAAATGTTTTTAATTTGCTTTTTAAAATACAAATCCTACATCATTTATGTGGTTTTTTTTTTAACTCTTTCTTCTTGGCTAATCATTTTAAAGTCCTTTTTTCTTATCAATATATACCTTTCAGCTATTTCTTTTTTCTGTTTTTTAAAACATTCACACTTCTTTTGTAGATTCTGGTTTTCTTAAAATGGTAATAGCAAACACTTCTATGAGTTCTTAACATGTTGTCATTTAATCACTTACCACAATGCTCTGAAGTAAGCACTATTATTATCCCCACTTTAAAGATGAAAACATTGAAGCACAGAAAACTTAAGTAACTTGCCCAAGTTAGACAGCCGGAGTATGGTGAAGCCAGACTCTAACCAGGAGTTGGATTCCAGTGCCTATACTCTTAACTATTGGGCTATGGAGTCTGCCTCTTTAGATTGTCAAGTGAAATATTTTGGTTCTTGTTTTTGTAACTTCTTTTTAATTTTCTCTTTCAAAGTCTTTTTCATTTTCAAAGGTTTTGAGCATTCTGTCAGTTATACAGTCATGCATCACTTTCTGAAGGGAATATGTTCTGAGAAACATTGTTAGGTGATATTGTATGAGCATCATGGAGTGTACTTACACAAACCTAGACGAGAGAGTCTACCATAGGCCTACCCTACCTGGTATAGCCTATTGCTCCCAGGCTACGAAGCTGTACAGCATCTTGCTATACAGAATACTGGAGGTAATGTAACATAATGGTAAGTACTTGTGTATCTAAATATAGAAAGGTACAGTAAAAATACAGTATAAGAGATAAAGAGTGCTACATCTATACAGGGCACTTAACATGCATGGAGCTTGCAGGACTGGAAGTTGCCCTGGGTGAGTCAGTGAGTGAGTGGTGAATAAATGTAAAGGCTTAGGATATTATTGCATACTACTGGAGACTTTATAAACATGATACACTTAGCCTTCACTAAATTCATGAAAAAGAAAGTAATTGTGGTATGACATTATGATGCCTATAACATGGCTAGGCATTAGGAAATTTTCAGCTCTATTATAATCTTACAGGACCACCCTTGTATACGTGGTCTGTCATTTAATGAAACACTGATATGCAGTGCATGAATGTATTATTCTTTATCAAATTACTTCTTCTTGCTAACTCCTTTATCACCAAGAAAATGTTTTTTCTTTCTAAGCCTCCTGGAACTTGTGAATGGGATTTTATAAGGCAGTCTTTGCAGATTGCTCAACTTCAGGGTTTTGAGACAGGAAGATTATCCTATATTATCTGAGTGGACCCTAAATACAAACATATGTATCCTTAAAAGAGAGGAAGAGGGAGATTTGACACACACATGCAGGGCAAAGCAATGTGAAGACAGAGCAGAGAGAGATTTGAGATTTGGAGATGCTGACTTTGCAGTTTGGAGTGATTCGGCCACAAGCCAAGGAATGTTGGCAGCTACCAGAAGCTGGGAGAGGCAAGAAATGGATTCTCCCCTAGAGCATCCAAAGGCAGGGAAGCCCTGTGGACACCACCTAGTGTTGGTGTTGATTCTACCCAGGGATACTGATTTCAGACTCCTGGACTCCAGAACTGTGAGAAAATAAATTTCTGATCTTTTAAGCCACACAGTTTGTAGTAATTTGTTATACCAGCCACAGGAAATGAATTCGCCCCTTCTCTATTAGCTGCACTATTGAAACCTTCTTCTTGTTGCCTTCTTTTCATGAAGAAGAGAGATAATTTTGTTCTTTCATTTAAAAAATATTGATTATAAGCCTACTGTGTGCTAGTCTCTGGGCATAAACATGTGAAATAGACAATGTCTTTATTCTGACAGAGCTTGGGTCAATGTTGAGCAGTGCTGAGTAGGGTAATTTCAAACAAAATGCAGTAAATTATGTGTTATGAGGCTGAGAAAGGATATGGGGTCACACAAGAGGGGTATGAACTTGAAAGGACTAAGGGTGGCTTTCTCAGGGAGGTGGCATTTAAGCTGAGACCTACACCAAAAGTAACGGTGAGCCAGGCAAAGAGTGGTGGTGTTCCAGACACAGGCAATAGCATGTGCAAAGGGAGTGATGAGTTCATCTCTTAGGTCCTTTGCACCTCAAGACACCCTTTTTTCCTTCAGTTAACTCATAAAGCTTATAACATATTTTCTTCTGCACCATGTGCTTGGTAGCACAGGTGAAGCTACGTTAGCTATTTTCAGGTCCCTAATCTGAAAATTTGAAATTCAAAGTGCTTCAAAATCCACAACTTTTTGAGCATCAACATGATGCTACAAGTGGAAAATTTCACATGTAAATAATACAAACTTTGTATTGTGCATAAAATTAATATAAATTTTATATAAAATTACCTTCAGGCTATGTGTACCAGGTGTAAATAAAACTTAAGTGAATTTTGTGTTTAGACTTGGATTCCTTCCACAAGATATCTTATTAGGTACAGGAAAAGATACCAAATTGTGAAAAAAAAAGCCAAAGTCTGAAATAACTTCTAGTCTTGAACATTTTAGATGACGGATACTCACCTGTACTTTACTCACGTTTACTAATAATCCAATGATGAAAGGTAATTTAAAAATAACCAGTTTCCTTGCATTTTCTTCTTACATCTGTCAGTAGATCATCAGCTAAGAGTTGCAGATGGGAGATTTATTTCCCATTTCCTTCTCACACACACCCACATTCATAAAGTGGCCTCCCCACAGTTGATGAGTTTCCTGATATAATACATGGGGCATAACAAACATGAACATACTTGCAGAAGTATGAAGTGTGACCATAATGAATGTCACACTTATTTTCACCCAACCCCTAAAAATGACTTTCAGAAACTGACTTAATTTTCAATGTTTCTAAAGTCCCAGGAAAGCCACTGGGTAATTTTTCTGTCTCAATGAAAAAGGTATCAGCCATCTCTAAAACTCAGGACTTCACCATTCTGCTAGATTGTTAACTCATTGTGGGCAGGAATTGACTTACTCAATTTCCTTCATATCTGGCTCTGGCTTTTGGGCCAGAAACTGCACACAGAAGGTGAAGAAAAACTGTGTATCAACAATGTTTTTTCTTGTCTTTATCAAAAGAAAAGCTCATGCTTGGCTCTATGTCCTGCAAAGCTCTTAGCTAATAGGGGTCCTTTATCAATGTCAGCTAAGATATTTGAAAGTTTGTTCACTATCTTTATGATTAGCTATATGTTTACAGAGCAAAATCAAAAATGTGGATACTAAACCTTGTGTGAGCTTTGAACTTGCCAATCAGCTTTGAAGGTCAGAGGAAGTAGTTTGATAATAATGAGATCAAGAATTAAAATATATTTTTAAGCTTTCTCTCAGAATTGAAGGCAGCAGGGGAGCGATACAGAAGTTTAGGAAATGGCTGACTGTGTAGACAAGATGGTGTGGTTTCAGAGTACAACTGAATATATACAGCCAACCCCTTTTTTCTTCCTCCATTTAACAAACATTTGGTTGGCTGAGTTATAGAGCTTCCAGCTTTGCTTCAGAAGGTCTTTGTTTATCTTTGCAAGGACAATTAAGTGGCAGGAATGTGTAATATAGTGAAGCACTGCCAAAACAAACAGTTCTCTTAAAACGTTATGTAGAAGTGGCTATTGTTGCTGGTGCTGCTGCAAGAGGCAGAAACCACTTGCTAATAGCTTAATTCCATTTCTCTGCAGACAAGCTGATCCTATTGCAGAAGAGGGACTATGTGGTCTGCTGGTCAGAGAGATGTACTGGAACCCAGAATGGGCCCATATTTTACAACATAGTTGAGCAACTGACTCACTCTGTAACCCAGGGTTACATCTCTTAACCTCATGGGGCTTGTTGTCCATCCAGCTGGAAAATTTGGTAAGATGTGAGGCTGGACTGAAAACCATTTGTGGTGCAGCTGAGTTGCTTTTCCACAGGGACAGGATAAGACTGACAGGCTTGACTGAAAAACATAGCCCTGTGGACTGTGATTGGTAAAGGTAAGCCTCACAAGATGCAAAGGGAGTCCAGGATGGTGAGAACATTCTATGAAGGACAGAGAGTCTGCTCTGCTGAATCAACAAATGAGTACTTCTAGTCTCTGTCCCCATTCAGCCTCACTCAGTAATCATATTTCTCTGTGAAATAGATCTTGCCTGGATCAAGATCCCCAGCTCACCACTACACAGTGACTGTGCTGAGGAAGGAGAGTATTCTTCAGTTTCTGATATCTTCTTTCTACAAGAATCTGCAAAGTTGGCAAATTTTAGGGTCAGGCTGGCTATGCTGATACAGGGATGAGCTGAGGAGAAGAGGAGCAAGCCATTCCCCTGCTTTCCAAAGGGGAAAGAGTTTACAAAACACACATGTGCCTAAACGTAAATAAAGATGATTGATTGAAAACTGGTAGGTTCAAAGAGAAAATAATTTGAGGAAGGGAATGTTTATCCTTATAGGAAATTGACAATTGGTGTTGCCTTTGGGTTTGTAAAGACACTAGAAGGTGTTCTAAGGATGGTGGCTTCCGATCCAGGGTCTGGAATTTGTAATATTTTGGTAGGGCAGGATTGGCCTTTCAAGGTGAGACTTCAGCTAAAACCTACAAAAGTCCCAATAGGTGACATGTAGTTTACTCTTCACCATCAAGGGAATTTCCAAAGAGCCTGGGAAACTGATAATTTTGCTTGAATTGGCTCTTGCATTCACAAGGCCAATAATAGTTGCTTTGTGTTTAAAGTACCTTTTGGCTAGGCTAGCCCTAAATAGGTCAAAGGAGAATTGTTCTGGAGTAAATACAACATTAAGTGGGGACCAAAAATCATAGGACATCTGTGGATATTTGTTGTGAGAACTGTTGTTTACAATCTGCAGGCACCCACTGACAGAGTTGTGCATATTTATCTCCTCATCTTATCACAGATGAAAACTGTCATCTCTATAAGAGTGCCTACAAAGGCACTGTGTACTCATGTGAAATCTGGCCTCTGGTTGCAGGACCTAGTTCAATGTTTGAAGCCCTTGATGTCCACCATAGGAAGGGTATTTGGTTCTGCCATTACTTTTAAAGAATCAAGAGGAAAACATTGCCAGTATCCTGGAATAATAAGAATTAAGAATGAGAATAAAAGGATAAATTCAGAGGAAGCCAAAGGAATAAATCCTTAAAAGTAGAATTTCGAGCCTAACTTACTTTATTAGAGAGATTGGGATGGCATTGGGGGACTTCCTAAGAACCCTGCACTCACATGATTGACAGCCATCTGCCACTCACTCATTGATTTGGCAAGTATTCATTTATTGCCATCTACTTGAATAGCACTGCCATAGGCACTGCACTGGATTTGAAGATGACAGACAGCATGGCAATCTGAAAGGCAGAAGGTTTGAACACATGCATAAAATATCTATGATGCATGATTATATATGCATATATAATATTATATATAACTTAGTGTATATAGAGATAAGGATATGGTATGAGCATTTTGTTCTTAAAAAGAGAGATTTAAATGAGATATTTTTTAAAAGATTTATTTAAATCATATTAAATTGGAAAGAAGAAATAAATAACATTCATGACAAAAAGAATAGCATAAATAAATAAGAGGCCAGAGGGCTGGGAATGCAAGATATGTTGGATAGATAGTTGGTTCTATATACAGGAGGGTCCATTAGGGAAATGTGAGACATAGGATTTGTAAGAAGCTTTGAACAATAGACTTCCTCCTATAGGCAATGGGAATAATTGAGTGTTTGAGTCATTCATTGATTAATTCAACTACCACTTGAGTACCTTAGATGTCTCAGATCCTTTGCTAGGCTTTGGACATTTTTTTTTAAAAAGCAAAACTGTGTTCTGCCTTCAAGGCACTTACATTTTAGTGGAAAAACATTTTGTAAACAAATAATTGGTTAAAAGTGGTATAATAGAGGTTTACCCTTGACATGGTTTGGCTGTGTCCCCACCCAAATCTTAACTTGAACTGTAGCTCCCGTAATTCCCACAAGTCATGGGAGGGACCTGGTCGGGGGTTATTGAATCATGGGGATGGGTCTTTTCCATGCTGTTCTTGGGATAGTGAATAAGATCTGATGGTTTTATAAAGGTTGTCTGATGGTTTTCTTCGTCTTCTACCATGATTGTGAGGCCATCCCAGCCATATGGAACTGTGAGACCATTAAACCTCTTTCCTTTATAAATTACCAAGTCTCAGGTATGTCTTTATTAGTACCATGAGAACAGACTAATACAGTAAATTGGCACCAGGTAGTGGGGTGCTCCTGTAAAGATACCTGAAAATGTGAAAGTGGATTTGGAACTCAGTTACATGCAGAGGTTGGAACAGTTTGGAGGGCTCAGAAGACAGAGAGATGTGGGAAAGTTTGGAACTTCCTAGTGACTTGTTGAATGACTTTGACCAAAATTCTAATAGTGACATGGACAATAAAGTCCAGGCTGAGGTGGTCTCAGATGAAGATGAGGAACTTTTTGGGAACTAGAACAAAGGTGACTCTTGCTATAGTTTAGCAAAGAGACTGGTGGTATTCTGCCCCTGCCTAGAGATTTGTGGAACTTTGAACTTGAGGGAGATGATTTAGGGCAACTGGTGGAAGAAATTTCTAAGCAGCAAAGCACTCAAGAGGTGACTTGTGTGCTGTTAAAAGCATTCCATTTTATGTATTCACCAAGATATGGTTTGGAATTGGAATTTATGTTTAAAAGGGAAGCAGAGCATAAAAGTTCAGAAAATTTGCAGCCTGACAATACTATAGAAAAGAATAACCCATTTTCTGCAGAGAAATTCAAGTTGGCTGCAGAAATTTGCATAAGTAATGAGGAGTCAAATGTTAATTACCAAGACAATGGGCAAAATGTCTCGAGGGAGTCAAAGACCTTCACAGCAGCCCCTCCCATTACAGGCCCAGAGGCCTAGGAGGAAAAAATTGTTTCATAGGCCAGGCCCAAGGCCCTCCTACTCTGCAGCCTAGGGATCTGAGGCCCTGCCTTCCAGGTGCTCCAGCTGTGGCAAAAAGGGGCCAAAGTACAGCTTGAGCCATGGCTTCAGAGGGTGCAAGACCCAAGCCTTGGTAGCTTCCACATGGTGTTGAGATTGTGAGTGTGCAGAAGTCAAGAACTGAGGTTTGGGAACACCTGCCTAGATTTCAGAGGATGCATGGAAATGCCTGGATGTCCAGGCATATGTTGGCTGCAGGGATGGGGCCCTCATAGAGAACCTCTGCAGGGCAGTGTGGAAGGGAAATGTGGGGTGGAAGCCCCCACAGTGAGTCCCCACTGGGGCACTGCCTAGTGGAGCTGTGCGAATAGGGCCTTCATCCTCCAGACCCAAGAATGGTAAATCCACCAACGGTTTGCACCATGTGACTGAAAAAGCCACAGAGGTTCAATGCCAGCCCATGAAAGCAGCTGGGAGGAGGCTGTACCCTGAAAATCCATCAGGGGCAAAGCTGCCCAAGACCATGGGAACCCATCTCTTGCATCAGCACGACCTAGATGTAAGACATGGAGTCAAAGGAGATCATTTTGGAGATTTAAGATTTGACTGCTGTTGGATTTCAGACTTGCATGGGGCCTGTAGCCTCTTTGTTTTGGCCAATTTCTCCCATTTGGAATGGGTGTATTTACCCAATGCCTGCCTCCCCATTTATCTAGGAACTAACTAACTTGCTTTCAATTTTACAGGCTCATAGTTGGAAGGGAATTGCCTTGTCTCAGATTATACTTTGGACTGTGGACTTTTGAGTTAATGTTGAAATGGGTTAAGATGTTGGGGCATTGCTCGGAAGGCATGATTGGTTTTGAAACATGAGGACATGAGATTTGGGAGGGACCAGGTATGGAACGTTTGGGAGGGACCAGGTATGGACGAGGTATGGCTGTGCCCCACCCAAATCTCATCTTGACTTGTAGCTCCTACAGTTCCCACATGTTGTGGGAGGGACCCAGTGAGAGGTAATTGAATCACGGCAGAGGGTCTTTCCTGTGCTGTTCTCATGATAGTGAATAAGTCTCACGAGATCTGATTATTTTATAAAGGGTGGTTCCCCTGCACAAGCTCTCTCTTGCCTGCCACCATGTAAGATGTCCCTTTGCTCTTCTTTCATCTTCCACCATTATTGTGAGGCCTCCCCAGCCATGTGGAACTGTGAATCCATTAAACCTGTTTCGTTTATAAATTACCCAGTCTTGGGAATGTCTTAATAGCAGCATGAGAACAGACTAATACAACCCTTAAACTGAAGATAAAAATAATGAATAAATATTAAAGTCTAGTTAGTTGAGTTGTTTATCACAGTTGTATGGATCAGCAATTATGAAACTGCTTTCAGTATATTCTAGGATTAAACAGGTAAATATATTGAGGATAACAGAGCCAGATTTCTCACTGTCAAAGAACAGCATGTTGAATTAGAACTGGAAGCATCAGTATAAATTTGTGATTTATTTTATATCTATATAAACAGATATGTATTTATCTATTTTGTAGATGGTGGAGTTTTCTCTTTTTTTCTGTTTTTTGAGATGGGGTTTCACTCTTGTTGCCCAGGCTGGAGTGCAATGACTCAATCTTGGCTCACCGTAACCTCCATCTCCTGGGTTCAAGCGATTCTCCTGCCTCAGCCTCCCAAGTAGCCGGGATTACAGGCATGGGCCACCATGCCCAGCTAATTTTGCATTTTTAGTAGAGATGGCGTTTCTCCATGTTGGTCAGGCTGGTCTCGAGCTCCCAACCTCAAATGATTCACCCACCTTGGCCTCCCAAAGCGCTGGGATTACAGGCATGAGCCACCACGCCCGACCAATGCTTGGGTTTTCTAACTAAAGCAAAGGACCAATAGATATTATTTTACTTCTATATCTATATATCAACAGGTATATAGACATGTGATATCTACATCCACATGGATATAGATGTATGTATAGAAGTGTATATACATATGTCTATTTCTTATGTCCCTGAGAAGGCCTCATAGCAATTTACAGTTCAGTAGTAATGAGCATGTATAGTGCACAGATTTTTTTGTTTGTAAATACCACACTATTCTCCACTGAAAGAAAGCAGGGTCACTTGAAGATATAGCTTATTTCATGGCTAGGACAGGAAAAGTTCAGATCAGCCTGGAATATCATCTTGTGAAATAAATAAATTCTCAAAGAATAGAGACACAGGAAGACATTTGAAGGAGCTCCCACTGACAAACTTGGGATAATTCAAGCATCCAAATAAATAATATTTACAGATTATCTACCAAAGAAAATGGAAACCCTTAAGTTCATACTGACTTAAATGAGTCAATGAATGAAAGAATAAATGAGAGATGAGGAAAAGCTTCTCCCTTTGTAGAATGTCATGAAGTAAATATAGAAAGAATGAAAGTTTCAAAATCACTTTACAAAATTTTTGCAATGATTGATTCATGAAGAATCATCAACAGATGCTACAACTAGTGGACAAAAGTTTGACATGCAACAAGATATCTCCATAGTCTCAAAATATCTTCTCACAAAATACTTATTAATGAAAAAGGCAAATGGCAAATTTAACAAGGAGAATCTGGCAAATACCTCTGGTCCTTCATAATCTAATTTAACATTACCAGTAGCGGGACAAACTGACAGCATATTTCCACTGATGTGATGCACTAAGAGGGACACCACATGACATCTGTGACGCTCCTGCAAAAATACTTCTGCTCACTGTCATCATAAGCAAACGCTGCAGATACCTGAGTCAGACTTTCCTCTTTGATATTCTCATATTACTCTGTATAAAATAGCAGCATTGTATTGTATTTATTATATGTACAACATATAGTATTGTATGTATTATATGTACAACAAAACCTGCACTAATTGGGTATGCTTCCTCTTAGACTGTGGTTGTTAGGGTCAGGGAGAGAATACTATTTATGTTTGTATACCTCTAAATATACTGCCTTCCTATGCATAACTCTATAATCACATTTATTATACTGTATTTAAAATACTTATTTTCATGGCTTTCTACCTTGCTTCACTTAGAAAACCCTATAGTGGCTTCAACAGTAAAGGCATTTGATTACCTCATAAAAAGTAAGTCTGGACATAGGCAATTGCAGAGTTGGATCATCATGGCAATGATGTCATGGCACTGGTGAGCATCTCTATGACAGGCCTTTCTCTCAATTTCAAGAGAGCTGCCAGAGCTCCAAGCATCATGGTCTCATACAACAGGGTCACAACAAGTAAGGAAGTAGGTAGTTGACTCCCATCTTTTATCAGAAGGGGAATCCTTCCCCAGATCCCCAGTAGTCTTTCCCTTAGGTTTCATTCACATGCTCACTCCTAGACAAATTACATGGCATCCCTTCTGGCTGGACACAGTATTGTCCAAACAACATTGAGGTTCTGTTAACAAGAAAGGAGGGAGCATCTACTGAGAGGGCAGCCTTTGTGCCCGCTGTACTCTGCTACTAGGTTGTAACTTCTTTGATGGCAGGAACTGATTCTTACTCATTTTCCTTTTGTACCTCCAGAGTATAGCATAACACTGACAATAGGTGCTTAATTAGTGTTTGTTGAATGAACGAAAATGACTAAACATGGCATAATATTTTAAAAATAAGAATGGGGAACTAACAAAGTTACAACATGGTACAGATCTTACAACCTTGAATCCTGGCTGTGCATTTTCAATTCCCTTCACTCAAGGTAACTAGAAGAGAAGTTGAAGTCATAAAGACTTTTCATGTTTGGAGTGGTTAATCTGGCATGAGTAACATGAAAAGTGAGACATTTACAGGCAGAGAGGCTGGTGTATCTGTTGGGATGCTATGTACTTTAAAATGGAAATGGTTGCAATTGCACATAACAAGGAATGCAGGAGAAGGGCAGGCTTGTTTGCCGCATGGGAGGAAGGGACATAAGAGAGTCTGCTATCACAGCAGACGCTGCACATCCAGAGGAGGCAAAGGACCTGATGCCTACATTTTAGAAGCAAGGAAAACATTCCCTAGAGGCTTATAGTAAATGTCCTCTCACATCTCTTTGGGCAGAACTGGGTCATCTGCCCATTCTTAGGCCAGTCACTGGAAAGGGGAGTGGGATTCGTGTGACTGGTTTAGACTCACCATTCAGGGTGGGATGGGTTCTGGGGAGATAATCTGTACAGCTACGAGTCCAGTTTAGGAGTTAATGCCACGGTATAGGTCAAGCATTTCAAAGCCTGAACTTGTTTTATTTACTGTGGTAAAAATGGTCATCAAAGTGGGAAGTGAGAGAGATTTTGCAAAGAGAAGAGTCATTAATTGAATATGGAGGAGGGAGAAACAAGTGAGATAGAGGAATCAAAGAAGATTTTGAGGTTGGGTTTCTCTTTAAAATTGATCTATAGCAACATCAGAAGGACGGTAGAGCCACTTACTGACTATTTCCAGAAACTTGGAAACTATTCCCAGACTTAAAGTTCAGTTGTGGTTAACAATGAACAAACAAACAAAACCCAAAGTAACCAGTAGAATGCAGGACTCAAAGCATTTTATTATGTGGTAAAATCAGGGTAAGGTCAGCTAAGAACAACAAATGCAATAAATTCTTCATGTGGCTTCATCTCCCAGAAGTTTGAAAAAATATAACTGTCCTCCTTATCAAAAGCCCTTAATTTTGATCCATCACAACAAAGTAGTTAGTTAAGGAAACAGCAACTAAAAGACAGTGGCAGCTTAAGCTTTTGGGAAAATGGAGGAATATCATTAGCTCAGTTAGGCACGGGCTTGCAATATTCAGTGGTAGATTTTCAAAGTTCAAAGGAAAAACAGAAGGTTGGGAGACTCCTGTGAAGACATTCTGACAACAGCTCTGATGGTCCAAAACTGGGAGGGGTGGTCATACGAGTCAAGTGACTGCCCAAGGTGCTCTCTGGATATCCGTCAAAAGAGGGAAGGAGTCGTTGTCACATGGTGGCCAAAACCTATAAAACTGGAGGTACATTCTGGCATTGATTCTTAGTAACCGTGTAGCCTTAGACAAATTGAGTAACTGCTCTGTGCTTTCATTTCCTCATCCTTCAACTGTTTGTGAGAAGTCTTCCTCCATTGAGTTGTTGTAGAACCAGAAAGATAATGTATGCAGAGCACATTAGCATCGTGCCTGGTGCAAAGTAAGCATTCCATGTATACACAGTATTTGTTGCTGCTGTAGAAACAACAGTAAGTATTTCACTTGTAAAAATATTTTTTAATAAAGGGAGGGAAATTAGGGGAAAAACCAGAAACATTTTCCATAATTCCATTTTCTGTATAAGTCTCCTTGGCATGTTTAGAGAATTCAATCAATAGAGAAAAACACCAAAGGAAAATCTGAAATCTCCGGCCTCCATGAAACCTGCCCCCCTCCTCTTCCTAAATGTAACCACTGCTAAAAGTTTCTTATGATTACTTACAGAATAACATTCCAAAGTTTTATTTTTAATTAAGTGCTAAATAAGATTTTAAAAAAATAGTGGTAAGTAAAATAGGGTGTGTGGTGCAATATAAATTGATGACAGAATCAAAAGAGAAACATATTTAATTTTCCTCTTTTTCTCTCCCTTTATTTCTGCCTCCCTTTTTTCTTCCCTCCCTTTCTCCCCATCTCTTTTTCTTTTTCCCACTGTCAAGTAGAAGACTGAGGTTCCCTGGCCTGAGAGAAGTGAAGATCCAGCCATGAGAGGAGCTAGCCAGTGAATCTGGCCCATCTCAATGATATTAAGTTTGAGGGCCATTGTGAATTTCATCTCTGGGAACTGAGAAGACACTGGATGAAGCAACTCATTGTGTTTAAGGAACTTTGGTGATGGCTGAAAACTGGAATCCAATTTTCACAAAGTGGAGCAATGTGGATGCCCCAGATAATAGTCATTGCAGTATAGAACTTGAGCAACCTTCTAGAATGGGTTACTAAAGAAGATGTTAGTGCCTGGAAAGGGAGATTTTGAGAGCCAAGTTGGACTGGACCATCCTCCCTCTCTTTCCTCACAGGTTCAATTGACTTGACCATGAATCAATAAGGAATGTTGTAGACATAGTGGGTCTGGATTTCATAAGGCAGTTGACAAAGTTTCCCATGAGATCCTCATGGGAACTAAATAATATGGCCTGAGGGATAAGGAGATTTATGTGACTTTCTAGTTAGCTGAACTGCCAGGGGTAAGGGGTGCTGGGAAATGGTCCATGTCAACCTGCCCAAGATCTGGAAGGTGGTGTCCAGAAAACATCATCTGCCTCATCTTATTCAACAAGAACATGGCTGGCAGGAGATTTTAACCTTATTTGACATACTTTTTTTTTTTAATGGAGAGTGTGTTTTAATGTTAATGTGTAAATGAAAATTAACTGTTAAGAAATTTAATATCCTTTTGATTTCTCCCCATTCCTGCCAAGATAAACTCCAATCATGTAAGGTTCTTATGCTTGATTGATTGCAAAATGGCTACAATTATTCATCCCTTCCTATATAGAGAGGCTTTGCAACAAGACTTTGCAGCACTTGCCATCAAGAGGTAGTCTATGTCCTTGTCCTTTGGATCTGAAGTGCTCTTGTTACTTGCTGTGGTCAATAAAATGGCAGAAGTTATGATATGCCAGTTCCAAGCCTAGGTCTGAAGTGGCCTGTGTGTTTCCACTCTTCCTGGCAGCACTGTATGAACTAGCTCGGGCTAGCCTGCTGCACAGTGAGAAACACATTGCCTTCTCACCCAGCCAACAGCCAGCTGGCCACTCAAAACCTGCCAGCCCCCAATCTGCCACTCCACCCCTGACTCATGAGCGAGCCCAGTGGTGATCACACAGGCCCCAGCCAGTTCACCAGAGCTTTGCAGCTGACTGGTTGACTCATGAACAGTAATAAAGGCTTATTGTCTGAAGTCACTAGGTTTTGAAGGTGTGTTGTTAGGTAGCAAAAAGTCAATTATTATAGGCCCGCACATATCTGTCCTACTTTAGCTCTTGTCTTGCTACTCTGGCTCTCGTATTCCATGCACCGGCCATGCTGTGAACAAACTGTATGTCAACTCCTCCACAGTTTTGCAAACACAAACCTCTGCCTGTCTATCCTCCCGCCTCCCATACCCATCCTTCTTCATCTGGCTAATTCCTGCTCATCTTCTGAGACTCATCTCAGGCACCACTTTTGGTAATCTAGGCAGCATTCCCTGAGCTCCTTGTTCTCCGACCTCTTCCCACCCTGGTTGAGTGCCTCTCCTCCTGCACACTGCTGATGGTCCTAATCTATGCCTTTGACATGCACTTACCCTAGCTTAAAATCATCTGTTTACTCAGCTTCCTATTTTCATTTCACTATGAATTGTTTGAAGGTAGCAATCGTGTCCTTTATCTGTTATTGCAACAACTAGTACAATTCCTCAAAAATAGTTGGTGCTCTGTAAATGTTTGTTAAATGATATGAATTAAATTTTTAAAAATTGAGTACATTTAGTCTTGAAAAGAGAAGTGCGTTAGTCCGTTTTCATGCTGCTAATAAAGACATACCCAAGACTGAGTAATTTATAAAGAAAAAGAGGTTTAATGGACTCACAGTGCCACATGGCTAGGGAGGCAGAAGGCAAAAGGCACATCTCACATGGTGGCAAACAAGTGAGAATGAAAGAACGAAGCAAAAGGGGTTTCCCCTTATAAAACCATCAGATCTTGTGAGACTTATTCATTATCATGAGAAGAATATGGGGGAAACTGCCCCCATGATTCAATTATCTCCCACCAGGTCCCTCCCACAACATGTGGGAATTATGGGAGCTACAATTCAAGATGAATTTGGGTGGAGAAGCAGCCAAACCATATCAAGAAGATATAAACGGGCTGATAGAGTTAATAAATATACCATTAGGCTTGAGAATAGCCAAAGGTTACCAATTAGATCTTCCTTGCTCCAGAGGAACCAGTTAGTAAGTTTTAGTTCCTTTAGCCGTTTATTTCCAGCAGGTAACATGTATTCCTCAAAACAGATGTCACCACTGACCAACACCATTGTCTGTAAAGGAAGGCTGAATAAAACCTTGAGCACCCCCATTAAGTCTTTCTTTCACATGGGAACAAAGATCATGCAGTATAAAGTCTCCAAGGCCCATCTTCCACCCACAACTGAGTTACTGATTCTATCATTTTAAAGAAATCAGAAAGAGGCAATCCTAAATATAATGAATTCATGGACAGCATTTATTGATGACCTCAAGGAAAAGACTTCAAAGCAACATAATCATGTTCTTCAAATCACTCTTTTAGGAGTTGTCATATGGGAGAAACTTACTGTCTATGGCTCCCAAAGGCAGAGTCTGGACCAATGAAGGTAAAATTCAGACAGATGCATGTATGGATTTCCTAATAATTAGATGTGTTTTAAAAAATGGAGTGAGCAGGTCTTGAGAAACAGTGCTTTCTTTGTCCCTGGAGATGTCCAAAGAAAGGTTGTTCGATAACACATCTGCAAAGCTGCAAGAAAGTTTCATGCTATGGGAACAGGTGGAGTTCCTTCTAGTTTGCTATCAATCAAAAGATGGCTCTATATGGGGATTGCCACAGACCATTTCCCACAAGCTGTCTGCTAGAACACTACATCCCCTGACCAGAGGTGACCCACTACGACTGGGGGTGGACACTTGACATCATCCTGAACTTCAAAAGAAATTTGGGTATGGGGGGGGACTGCCTTCTGGCGTGCCCACAGAGGAATGTAGGAAGCTTCTCTGCAGAGAAATACAGTAATAAATGCTGATTGAGCAACTACTGTGTGCCAGGCACTGTTCTAAGCATGGGTAAGCCTGAAGGAAACAAACCAAACAAAATCCTTGCATTCATGAAACTTACATGTAGTAAAAGCCACGAAATAAAAATGAGAGGCAGGGAGAAACCAAAAGAGCATGGCCCCTGAATGCTACCTTTGGGTTCTGTGAGAAACTCTAATGATTTTCCAACAAATTTCCTGCGTTGCTCACACCGACTAGAGCTGGTTTCTGTTGTTTGCAACCCCAGTGGTCTTAACTGAGACCCCATACTAAGTACATTGACTCAGTATCCATTCTGTTCATAAACATTTAGGGGCGGGAAAAGAAAGGGACCTTTTTAAAATCAATAGGTCAGAAACTAGTGAAAAAGGAAAAAGATTTTTTCTCACCATCATTCCGCATATCAGTTCTTTACTTTAGGGTCTTGGGGATTTTAGTTACCATAATAAGGAAGACTGAGGGAAGCTGTTTCCCCAGATACTCAGGATGGCAGAGCAAAGGTTATATGATAGGCAGAGTTTTATGTTCTCTACTGCATCCAGGTATTATTATTATTTTATATTTCTACATAACTGCATGATAAGCAAGGAAGTACATTCTCCACCCAAGCTTATAATAATAAATAAAATCATTCCAAAACAAGAAAAAAAAAAAAAAAAAAAAAAAAAAAAAGCTGTTCCCCCCAAGAGCTTAGTGGAGAGAGGCAAGTGAAACAATACAAGACAGAGATGTGGCCTGAGATGAGTCCAGGGAGTTTTAAATAGGCTGTGTCAGAGCATGGTCGGGTTTCCAGGGGCTTTTTGAGAGAGCAGAGAGAGTTATTTGGATGGCGACCAGGCAGGCGTGCTCAGCAGAGGGGTACAGGTTTCTAGGACAGTGTGTACCCTATTCTCCAAGGAGCCTCTGTTCCTTAGACTTTTAGTTTTGGAAACTTCAACTTATTAAGTAACATGGTAAGAGAGAGATTTAAAAAAAAACCTCACCTTGCCATTTTGCCAAATCTGCTTTTATTTTAATGACTCCTGCAGTGAGATGCAGATCTTCTTTCAATTTTCTACTTGCTGATTAATTTCCTGTTGACTCTGAACATCACTGAAAGCCTTCTGAAGCAGAAATAGCCTTAATGCAAGTGATTCTTGGTTATGGGGCTGAGTCATTTGGGGCCAGGCTTTGGGGGCTTCCTCTGAGCTATGGGTGGGTGGGTGGTTTTTGGCACTTGTTAATTTAATATGTGTCCATTTGTAAACATGGTCACCATAGTCATTCTTCTCCTGCTTCCCATATCCCAGGAGGATTGGCCTCATGTTCATCTCCGGAGGCCCAGTACTAGCCTATGCTATAGAATCTCTCTGCCCTCATTCTCCTGCCCAGCTACCCTTCTTTGACTTTTTCCATTAGTGTTGACATTTTCCTCTCTCTCCTTGTTATGGTTCCTAAGTTTGAGGCCTTCCACCCAGTTATCATTACCTCCTGGAAAGAAAACATTTTATGTTAGTCATGGACATTTGAGTGTGAATTTAGGTCAGGTTACTGCTCCTAAGGGCACTTGAGTATCAACCCTTGCATCTGAAGGGTAGGGAAGTAATAGACCAGTTGTTCAAAGATTCCACCCTACTTCTGGTTCTGCAGCTAAATAGCTGGCTTTCCTGGGTCAGATACTTTACTTCATGGAGCCTCAGTTTTAAAAATCTCTATTAACAACGTAAGTTTAACTAGATGATTTTTAAAGCTCTTTCCTGCTCTTAAAGCTATGAACTTCTAGTCCCAATATTGGAAGGGGACATCTGAGGAGAGTTGGAGCCCCCCCCAACCTCTCAGCCAATCATATTGTTCTCTGCCTCCATCATCCAGACGCCAAGAGATCCTAAGGCACCTTCTGACGACTGTGATCCAATGTCCCCAGCTTTTCTCTTGGAGCTTTTGCTAGGATTTTATGCAAGAAAAGGCCCACTCTATTCTGGGTAACATTCTTAGTACTGAAATGAGAAAAGTTCCCTTGTCCCCCTCACAGGGTGTGCGATGGGGGTGTTGCTCACTTCTTCAGTGTCCCACTGCTCAAACCCCTAGGGGGGCATACAGACGGGCAGGCTGTGGTGCTCCCACCCCATGGCAGTGTCTAGGGGTGAATGTTTATAGCTCCTGAAGCCCCAGTGGGCATGTGTTACAGGGTGCTCTTTTAGTTTAGCCATCTGGAGGCGGCTTGCGTTAGCTCAACTAGACCCCCTTCCTTATCACAAGGACAGAGGGGCTTCTGTATCCCGGGGCTTCTTGCCTTGGTGTACCAGAAGAATTGGATCACACCTGGGCTTGGAGAATGAGTGCAAGGTTTTATTGAGTAGAAGTAGCCAGCAGCAGATGGGGGCGCCAGAAGGGAGTTGGTTTTTCCCTGGAGTCAGCTGTGGTGGCCCAGGCTCTCCTCCAACTGCCCCGGCCAAACTCCACCTCATTCCACCTGTGGATGGCCTGCCGGTGGATGGCCTGTGGTGTGCAGCCAGCATGCTCCCCTAGACCTCCTCTTGCCCTCCAGCCACATGTGTCTTCTTCCACTGATGTGCTCCTCTCAACGTCTGGCCGCCTGTGTCTGCCTGCTAGGGTCTCAGGATTTTTATAGGCACAGGATGGGGGTGTCGCGGACAAGGGCGGTCCTGGGAAATGCAAAATTTCAGCAGGAAGGCAGGAGTGCCTGTCCTCACCTAGGTCCCTGGGGGTAGAGCCCTAGCTGGAGACCACGCCTTCCTCTACCCAGCACTTCCCTTCCCCGGTTCCAGATCATTTAAAGGGACCACACTCTTCCCTTCCCAGCACTCCAGTATAGTATGAATATTATAACTAATATTAGTGTTCCTGTTACTAACTTCCTCACATTCACCTAAAACAATGTGACCAACAAATAAGTTTAAAACTAAGAAATGTGAAAACACACATTTGGTTGAAGCTTAAAGCCTGTAAACCAAAAAGTATCTGAGACAAGCCTCAGTCAATTTAGGAAGTTAATTTTGCCAGGGCTAAGGACATGCCTATGACACAGCAGCCTCAGGAGGTCCTGAGGACATGTACCCAAGGTGGTCGGGGCACATCTGGGTTTTATACATTTTAGAGAGACACGAGACATAAAAAAATATATATGTAAGATGTACATTGGTTTGGTCCGGAAAGGCAGGACACCTCGAAGTGGGAAGGGTCCAGGTCTTAGGTAGATAAAAGACAAATGGTTGCATTGAACAACAGGGCAAAGGAAGCAATCAGACATGCATTTGTCTCACTTCAGCAGAGGGATAACTTTAAGTTTAATTTCCTTGTGGGCAAAGTGTGAGGGAGGTGTGTAACTTTTTTATCTTAGTAGCTGTCTGTTTTAGGAATAGAATGGGAGGTCGTTTTGCCCTAAGCAGTTCCCAGCTTGACTTTTCCTTTTGGTTTAGTGATTTTGGGTTCCCAAGATTTATTTTCTTTTCGCAAGCCTTTCTGTAGAATTGCCGTCCCCCTCCTGTCTTCCTGGTGTATGTTCGTTGCATAGCGCTCTGGGCAGTGGGTTCCAACCTTGGCTGCACAGTAAATTTCCTGAGAAGCTTTTATTTCTTTTTGTTGTTGTTATTGTTTGTTTGCTTTTTTATTAGAGATAGGGTCTCACTCTCACTCAGGTTGGACGATCCTAGCTCACCTCAGCCTCAAATTCCTGGGTTTAAGAGATCCTCCTACCTCAGCCTCCTGAGTAGCTAGGACTACAGTCCCACACCACTACACCCAGCTAGTTCGTTTGTTTTTTTAAAAAATATAAGGTCTTGCTATGTTGCCCAGGCTGGTCTCAAGTCAAACTCCTGACCTCAAGCAGTCTTCCCACCTTCGCTTCCCAAAGTGAAGAGATAACAGGCATGAGCCACTGTGTCCAGCCCTGAGGAGCTTTTAAAAGCCCCATGCACAGGCCACCTGCTGACCCAAAGACATCAGCCTCTTTTCCTGCAGTGGGACCGACAGTAGTATTCTGAAAAGTCCCCGTAATTCCAATTTTCACCAGAATTGGAGATCTCTTTAGGGCATACATAGGACTTGAGGAACATCTGAGGCGGAGCTATGTCATCAAACCCCTGTGTGGATGAAGGCATTACCTTGGCTTTTTTCTTTGTCTTAAAACCTACACAGATTAAGAAGTGTCCTTTTTATTACTCTGTGTTTCACTGGGGAAATCATACTTTGTACCTTTTCTCTCAATTTCTTCTTTTACCTTGAGTAACCCACATATTGGCCTCCTGGGTGTCCCAGGTGCCTCAGACTTGAGGATCTTCCTGCTCTCTCGTATGTTCATTAACTTTCGTTAAGCCTTGTGTTCAGCCAACACATCTGAGGATTCCTGAGGGACACATGTTTCCACTGACACCTCTTCCTGCTTCCCCTAAACGTTCTCTCTGTGCTATCCCCTGTAAGCATCATCTGTCTTCCTCATTATTTTTCTCCGTTACCAATACCATTCCTATTACTTCATTCCCTCAAAGCACCACTAACAAAAGACTGTATGTGCAACAGACTTTCACAGATAGTTTAGTGATAATGTAGGATTATTACCACACAGAACAGTGCAGGCATCAACTTAAAATTGAACGTCAGACATCGCCAGCCTAACATCCGGCGGCCGTGGAAAATTCCAGTCATGTAGAATTATTTTTTACTTTTTCGGTCACATCCACTCCAGAGGCTTTTTCATCTTTTCTCTAGCTCTAAGGCTCAATTCGCCCAAATTCCTGACACTTATTTTATGCAGGGATAGCCAGCTTTCCACATCCTCAGTGAAAGTCGCCTTTGGCTGACTTTGACACATCCCTCTGAACATTCACTCAGCTAACACAAGTGCCAAAAGCACAAAGCGATGCACAAACGTTCCTCTTACATCATCCCTTTAACCTGGTCATCTTTCCACGCAGAGCCACCCTCCCAGGTCATGGCTTCCAATTGCCTGCCCTCTTTGTTCTGTTGTGCTCATTGTAGTCTGAAATCAATTCCTTGATTTAACAATCAGTCCCTGAGTAAATAGCGCCAGACCAACTACCATGTGATGTCTCTGCTAGGTGCTGGCGGGGGCAGCAGAACCGTAAACATTAGAGCTGGGAGGGACTCAAGGACAATCTAGCTCCTCACTGGAGATGAACAGAGTTGAGACCAGCCTCATGTCAGGCCGAGGGTGGAGTGGGTCATGGTGGGAGTTCAGGCTTCCTGCACTCATAGTCAGAAGCACAGTGGTGTGACCCTGGGCAAGTTACTTAACTTCTCTGTGTTATTAGTAGCTCTGAGGCTAATAATAGAACCAGTTCATCCGGCTGATGGAATAAATGAACTGATGCAGGCAAAGTACTTGGAGAAGTGTCTGGTGCATGGCACATGCTCAATCAGATCATGACCCTGGCCATGGGCCCCACAGCCAGTTAGGAAAAACCAGATGGAGAACTCCGGCTCTTTGGCTTCTGGTTCCCTGCTCCCTATGCCTCTTACTCCGCCAGCCCACAAAGGATAACACAGAGGCGAGCCCACAAGGACTTGCCATCTAGCTGGGTAAACAAAACAAAGACACCTGAAACAATCAGGGGCCACCATTAAGAAACAGATAAAGGGTCAAAGCAGTGATTCTCAAGCTTGATTGCACATTAGCATCACCTGGGGAATTTTTCAAAGTCCTGATGCCCAAGCTATACTCAGACCAATTAAATCAGAATCTCCAGAGGCAGGGCCCAAGCAGCAAGATATTCTAAATCATCCCAGGTAATTTTAGTATGCAGCCAAGGAAGAAAATCACTGGCTCAAACAATCCTGACAGCTTGATGGGCAATCTCAATTCAAAGAGTTAATTTGCTCCCAATTTTTTCCCAAACACAAGTACTTGGAAAGCCTCAACTTGTCCATTTTTTTTTTACTCCTCATCCAATCATTACTTTTTAAAAGCTCTCATTGATTAGGCCTTCACTGTGTGCCAGGCTAGACACTTCTCATGCATTACCTCATTGTCCTAACGCAATAATCCTACTAACCTGTACTATAATTAACCCTACTTTACAGATGTGGAAACTAAGATCTGGAGAGATGCAGTCATTTGGCCAAGATGACACAGTTAATGTGCAATAGATCTGGGACTTGAGCACAGGCCTTCTGACACAGAGCCCACAAGCTCTGGCCTGTGAAGCATCCTGGTGTCTCACGTGCCACCCACAAATTTGAGGGCAGAAATTTCTCTAACATCTCACCACCAGCACCACAGCCTCCACCTCCTCTAGCATGATGATTCAAATCCATGCTGGTCATTTTTATAAAATACAGATTTTTGTTTTGCTTCAATGCCCCCACTCTAAGAGATTGACTATCCCCTTTCTCTGCCTTTTCTCACTTAAAAATTGTTAGCACAGCATATGGCAAAGCGTGGTTCTCACCTGCCATGTATCCATCCCAGTCTTCCACAGCACATTTATTTTGCTCTCAAAAGTCTTCATCAAACAAATTTGCATTTTCTTTTCCTTTCTAAGGCCAAAGTCCCTATTATGGATGTATTAATTATCTACTGCTGTGTAGCAATATCACCAGAACTTTACTAGCTTAAAACAGCACACATTTATTATCTCGCAGTTTCTATTGGTCAGGGATCCTCCACCTAGGATCTCATAAGGCTGTAATCAAGGTGTTAGTTGGGGTGGCAGTCTTAACTGAGAAAGAACCCAGTTCTGAGCTCGTTCAGGTTGCTGGCAGCATTCAATTCCTTGCAGTTATAGGACTGAGGGCTCCCATTTCTTGTTGACTGTTGGTCAGAGACAGACTCTCAGCTCCTTGCCACACCATACTCTCTGTGGGCAGCTCATGATGCTGCAGCTTCCTTCTTCAAAGGCAGCAGAGGAGGGGGTCTCCTCATGAGGTAGGAATTACAATTGTATAAACTGTGGTCACCTACATATAATTGCTTTTGCTGTATTCTGTTGATTAGAAGTAAGCCACAAGGCCCACCCACACTCAAGGGAAAGGATAAGGGCACGATAAGGATGCGAAGATCATGAGGCCACCTTAGAGACTGTCCTTCACAATAGGTTATGGATGCCTTTCTGCCACTCTGTCTGAATGTTTTCCCTTTTTTAATCTATCTCCACTCTCCCCAGTTCTCACTCTTCACCCAGGTTGCCCCCGGGTTTGGAATGTAAAGGAAAGTGACATTTATTCCATCCCCAACCCTTACTCTAAGGACAGGGAAAGCCATTTGGGTGGAAAACCTTCATTGTCAGTGAAGGTAATACAATATGACAATGTAACCCAGAGCAGGGAGAAGCCAAGTCCCTCCCAAAAGGTTTCAATACTATTAAAAGGTTTCAGCACTAGTTTGCATGAAATAGAGCCAAATGTATGCAAATAGAAGGAATATGAGCTTTTCATGCAAATCAAACAGGTATGTTTAGAAGGAAAATAATCCTTGTTATAATGAGGTGACTTTAAATTTGGAGATTCAGAGAGAGAACTAGTGACAGACCAGAGTAAAAGCCCTTTCATTCTTTCCCACTGGTCAAAGCTGAGTCCTATATGTATACAACCCCTCTCCAAGCCACTGGTCTCAGAGGCCGGAGTAATAGACATGGGCCAAGGAGAAAGACCACTGGAGATGATGACTGAGGTTTCAAGACACTAGAAAGAACCAAACGGTGTAGGACTTGATTATTTTCCTATGCAGTGGTAGGCTTTATCTTAGCAAGAGAAATAGAGGAAGAACGATGAGATAATACAGATGCTCCTTGACTTACAGCGGGGTTACATTCTGATAAAACCATCATTAAGTTGAAAATATCATAAGTCAAAATGAATTTGATACATCTATTGAACATCTTAGCTTAGTCTCATTTACGTTAAACGTGTTCAGAACACTTAACATTAGTCTAGAATTGGGCAAAATCTTCTGATAAAAAGCCTGTTTTATAATGAAGTGTTGAATATCTCATGTAACTTACTAAAGACGGTACACAGCAGAGCATTGGTTGTTTACTCTTGTGATCACGTGGTTGACTAGGAGCTGCAGTTCACTGGCACCACCCAGCATCGAACGAGAGTATCCTGTTGCTTTCTACTGAATGTGTATCACTTTCACACCTTCTTGAGGTCCAAAGATTGTAAGTCAGACCATCATACGTCAGGGACTATCTATATATCCGAATTGGTTTCAGCTGTAAGAAACAGAAATTCCTGAGCCCAAGTGACTTAAATAAGAAAGATTATGTCTATCTCATGTTTAAGAGGTCTGGAGGCAGCCAGAGCTGGGCTGGTAAATAATCCATGGGGCAGAGAGTCTTCTTTAACTTTATGCCACATACACTTTCCATTTCCAAGGTAACTTCATGGTCCAAGTGGCTGCTGGAGCCCCAGTCATTACATCTGTCTCCCAGTCAGTGAGAAGGAAAAGGAGAGAAGAAAAACACCTACTCTTCCACTTAAGGATACACTGTGGAAGCTGCACATACACTTCTGTTAATATCCCATTGCCCAAAAGGGAGTCACAGAACCGCACCTAGCTGCAAGAGAGGTTGGGAATTGTTGTCTTTATTGGGGGCAGCTAAGCATCCAGATAATCATCAGGGACTTAAAAGTGGGGTAAATGTCTACGGGTGGACGACAGTCTCCAGCTAAGGTGTAGTGGACATAAAGACGCACCACCCAGCTTCCACATGCAGGAAGGCCCCATTGCCCCACCCGTCAAGGGTGCAGGTGGTGGACAGCCTTCGTCTCTAGCCCTTCAGGTCTGCCTCAACTGCAGAGACATGCCTGGCCCAAGGGCTTGCTGTCCCACAGGCAGCCCACACTCAATGGCTGATTGAGGTCACTGCGTAGGGGCCTGCCTTTTAGCCCAGCATGGAACAGTTCAGGTAGACCATGTAAGCTCCACAGTGCCCCTTGCGGTTGACTGAGGTTGCTATTGGTCACTTTAAAGTTCTTCATCCCAATCCTACTCTATTCTACCCTTTTTCCAGATGTTGACCCCAAGGACACCGCCTGATAAACATCCTGTGCTCTTAACTCTATCTCAGAGTCTGCTTCCCAGGGAACTCCACCTGCAATAACAGGGGGAATGAAGACTTAAGAGAAACAACTGTAGGATGTAAAGAGAGAAGAGTGAGGAAATAGGGAAGTTCATAAAAGACTCTGGAGTAGTCAGAGTTCTCCAGAGAAACAGACCTATTGGATGGGGATATACCGATTGGATGGAGATACATGTACATATATAAAGAGAATTACTATAAGGAATTGGCTCACACAGTTATGCAGGCTGTTACAGTGTAGACTGGTAGGCTCGGGACTCGAGTTACCATCCCTTCTTGAACTATCCTTACCCATATTTGACCTCCCAGAACTCCTTTTTGTTCTGCGTAGATCTAAGTTAGATGTAGGTTAGTGTTGTTTCTATCAGATTACTGGCAACACAACTTCAGTGATGATGTCTACTCTTAATTTAAGATGAACCTACAAGGGCCAAGGCTGGTTCTGTGGCCTATGTACGTTCAAAAAAGTTGAGACCTTTTCGTATCATTAAAAGTACATTTTTACCATAAAAATGTAAGTGATATAGTAACTTCCCCGTCCAAAAAATATCTACTGTATATACTCTGTAAACCATAGTGGGAGATCTGGAAAATCAATTGCTTGCCCTGCATTTCCAGGATGTATCCAAAATACAATAAAAGAAACTTAGAAGACTTGAAGGATGGTTTAGAGCTGAGCAGGCTTGCACTGATTAAAAAGCCCAGTCCCCCTGGGAAACTGAGACTCCAAGATATAACATGATATGTCCACGCCCAAACAGCTAGTTAGTTGTGGAGCCGGGTTTTGAGCATAAGCCTCGACTCCTGTGATAAAATGTGAACAATACTCAGGTTTTCTTGACTTCTTATTTCCATTCAGTGAAGGCATCATTTTTACAAAAACAATATCACATGCAAATGGGACTTTCCAGTGTTTGCTGATGGATTGGCAAACAGTACTTAGATTCTCACTGAAACCCAAGTTTTCTTCTCACTACATGCACAATGGGATCATCAATTCCCTTTCCCAGGCACAGAGCAGGGAAGAGAGTTCTGCTAATGTGTCCCAGTTCCTTGGGGTCAGCCCAAATTGCCCCAAGCTTTAGGGATTTGCAGTACCAGGCATTTGATTGGATTATTCAATAGTCATCTCCTCCCCACCCCCAAACCCCTGTCAAAAGCGCAGTAAGGCACATCAAAAAGGCATCTTTAGAAAGAAGTTTTAGTATACCTTCTTGAGACAAAGCTAAGCTTCCGGTGTTGCAAACCAACAGTGGCTCTCATAGTCCCTCCCTCCAGGAAAATTAATAATACATGAGGATTTTCAGGAATTGCTAGAAGTATGCTACCCACTTTTTCCAGATTTCCTGGAAGAATACTGATTTCTGTCTGACAAATAAGTTCATTAAGCATGTAATGAAAATTTAATTTGATTTTCAGACCTTTGCGAATGTATCCTATTCATCAACCCATTCGTGAGAAAAAAGAATCCTTTGATGGACGTTGTGTCCTGATGCTTTGTTTGGAAATGCAGGGGCTGCAATCCAATGTAAAGAATGAGCTGAAGACAAGAAAGTAGCCTGAGCACCTCCATGCTGGCCTGGTCTCGGCTCCTCCCACCTGCACCCAGCCCCCACGTCCTGGACGGCAGGCAGGGCAAACTTCTGTGCTTCACTCAACACACATGCATGGGGAACATTCTTTCTTCCCACAAGGCAAATTTCATTTTTGCAGAAAATGTGTCTGACTCACTTTCTCCTCTGAGGGTTACGAGATGTCCTGCTATAGGTCACAAGGTCAGCTGAGTCATGAATGCCAAATTGCCAGCCGTGCTCATCCAATCATATTTAACATTCAGAAGTGCCATGAAACCCCAGACCCACAAAAACAACTTAACTGCAGGACCCAGACCAAATCAGTAGCAGAAGGGGTTTCAATGCTGTTCTCTCAGCCATTTTCCCCTGAACCCCAATCTTCACCCCCCAACCCTCTGGCCATCATCTCCTATCATCCTTCCCTCCTCTCCATCTTCTGTCTCTCCGTCCTTGCATTTCCAGTCTGGTTAAATCTGAGTTTCGACCGGGAACGGTGGCTCACGCCTGTAATTCTGGCCAACATGGTGAAACCCCGTTTCTACTAAAAATACAAAAATTAGCCAGGCATGGTGGCTGGTGCCTGTAATCCCAGCTACTCAGGGAGGCTGAGGCAGGAGAATCGCTTGAACCCAGGAGGCAGAGGTTGCAGTGAGTGGAGATCGTGCCACTGCACTCCAGCTTGGGCGACAGTGTGAGACTCCGTCTCAACAACAACAACAACAAAAAATCTGAGTTTCAATGTGCAGCGTGATTTATTCTCTTCCTCGTGATTGCTGTCAACTCCTGGCTGCATGAACAAAGATCTTGCCAACAATCCTGAGCCAGAGCGTTCTGAGCTCCCCACCCTTTCTTCCTGTCAGCTTCCGATTCATTTCCTGTAAGCTGTGACCCTTTCTTGGGAACATTAATTAGCCATGATGCTTTTTTATCAGAATTCTAGGAAAATGATACCGGTATGACTCACACTTCTGCTGTTTAAACAGTATTTACTATATTTGAGTGCGGCAGATGAGCTTTTTGCAGCGTGCTTACTATATAGATTTATGACCTTCTATAACCATTCTGGGAAAGAAAGAAAAAAACATGCATCAGCACCACTTAATGAGGCTTTACCATATCATTCAAACTCTTAGAGTGAAAACATATGGGATGCAATATCTTTAGATGATCTCATAAAAGCCTTTATTTAGGAATACAACACATTTCTTTCGTGATGCTAGTTTTAAGGATAAAGTTAACACCACCCCCAGAAATTATATTCTACCACTCCTTGCTTGATAAGAGGGTGATTTTTACAATCTACACTGTAGCTATCTAAGGATTTTACAAACTATGCAATCATGAGCTGTATTAAATAAACTATGTAAATCTATGTGGACCAGGGTCTAAATTAATTCAGGCCAAAATAAATCAAACCTTAGCTAGACCATTATTTAATTAAAAATTGAAAATATGACTCATGGCACTTAAGTTTACTGATGTTTACTGCCAAAAGAAGCATTGTTCCTGTGACAGAGATAAATGCAGGAAGGGCTGATAGATTCTTCAAGGTTGAAACAGGGATATTGAGATGGACATGGCATCATACACATTCCTACAATTGCTCAAATAAATATCTTTTGAATGAGTATCAGAAGTGAACTCAAAATAGATATATGTTTTTATTCCCAGCTTCTTCTCTCTTTAATTTTGGAGTTTTGTGTTTTTCCTTGCCTTCTTGTGACTATATATGTCATATATATTCATATATATGTTAATATATAATCTCTATATATGAATTTTTTGTCAATTTTTAAAAGCTGTTCTCCTTCCCATTTTGACTTTTAGGTATTACTTATATATTTTCTCCCTTCTATCTGCTTTCCGGAATCTGCCCTCTGACTTGCAATGTTAAGAGCATTCCTACTTGTGTCTCCTGTGCTGTGCAGGTCTGCATGTTTATGAAGCTTCCTTCTTGGAATGTATGGATGATCTTTCACCTGGCTGAGGCTCCTCCTCCTCTTGTGGACCTGCGGCCTCCTCAACAAGGACCTGCGGCCACTGTCAGGGCTGCCCTCGGCATGATGCTAATTTCAGGGAATGCTGGGCGGGGTAGGAATACGTTTGAACCCCAACCAGGACCCATGGGAGGACTAAAATGTGGGTGTTTAGGCAGTTATCAGGACAGTATTTGAAATCCAGATTCTCCGGGGCGTGCGGCCTTGGCCATCATGGATCTGGGTCGGATTCCCAGGCTGCAGACACTGCAGGCGGAAGGAAGCCGTGGTTCCTCTTGCAGGCGCCAAGGCAGTGAAGTCGCCTCCTCTACTCTTGCTCCCTGCAGCCCTCGCCGCCCCGCCCAGTCCACGACCAGCTCCTCCCTGGGGATCTCTCCGAGCAGTGCCATTTTGCAATGGATTGATCCTCCAACATTTCCAAGTAAAGCTTTTCCGTCATATTTGTGTTTGGGGAGTCTCTAATGCTTTAAGGCCAAGAAATCAGTCATTTGGAGCTTCAGGCCTTTAGCTGGGTGGGAAAGCGGATTCTCTTGCTAAGTCAGTAGGTGCCTGGGTGTCCTCCAAACCCCATAGGGTTTGTGGGACCTGTGCCACTCCTCCTACAACAGGGCCTCCCGTTCCTCCACAACAAGCTGGCTCTGCGAGCTGCAGGATGGAGAAAGGTTGTCCTGGCCCCTGCCGAGGCTGGGAAATATCGGGGCTCTTAGGAAGCACAGGGATTGGGATTTCCCCACACATTAACCTTGTGCAGGGGATTGGGATGGAGTTGGTGCAAACCTTTGAATTATTGTCCCTTTCTTTCACTCTTCAATATGAGCGTGAGCCTTCCTCCCCAAATACATGAACAATTTTTAGGAGACTTAGAGCGAAACGCAATATTTAGGATCAAGTTTAAGATTCCCCAGAATTTCCCTCAAGAACGGCTAAAGCACATGGCCAAGAATCCCCTCACTACCAGCTGTGATCAATCAGGAAAGGGGAGGGGACATCTCCTAACACGACAGAGGCGAGTCTTGGCAAATGGATCTCACCTCCTGTGGGCTGGTCTGATCCTAAACTCCAAGGGAACCGCAGAAGCCTCACAGAAGGAGGCCGCCGGGGAAGCCGAGGAAGACCCATGCATTAGCCTATGGCGCCACCTAGCAAAACCAGGGGGTACTTAAGAAAGATGGAGCTGGGAGGTTGTGAGGTTTGTTTTGGTTTGGTTTTTTTCCACAACCAGAAAAGGGGGTTTCCATTTCATTCACAGAGTTCTGGGAAATGGAATTTGTATAAAACATTTTTTGGTCATGATGGAAAACATTTATTTGACTCTAATGAGAGAATCTGACCCAAAGGCAATAGTAATCAAAATCTACAAGGACAAGTGCTTGATTCTCTAAACTTGTTTTTTTTTTCTTCTAGTAACAGCTGTGACTATGCAGTTTTTGCTTCAAAAGGAACTTGATTCTATCTTAAGTTAAAGATTTTTTTAAACTGGTGAAAGAGCTACGGTTCCCTGGTTTTCTTTTCTTTGTTTCTTTTCTTCTCCAAGTCAGAGTTACTTCTGGGCGATGTCTTCATGTCCAGAAGGGAAGAGGGGCTCGCCAAGGACACGATGCTACAGACAAACAGGTACGGCTGTGTCAAGGGACATTCTGACAATTTTATGATGTCACTTTGCCCCTTTGGGTTCTGGAAAGTGAACAGTGGCTTCCCTGCTCCCACACATCAGCCCCATGAGGAGACACTTGGTGTACGTGCTGAAAATGCAGCACACGCAACCCGGCACGGTGCCTCACACCTGTAATCCCAGCACTTTAGGAGGCCGGGGCGGGCGGATCACGTGAGGTCAGGAGTTCGAGACCAACCTGGCCAACATGGTGCAACCCCATCTCTATGAAAAAAATATAAAAATTAGCTGGGCGTGGTAGCGGGCACCTGTAATCCCAGCTACTCAGGAGGCTGAGGCAGGAGAATCGCTTGAACCCGGGAGGCAGAGGTTGCAGTGAGCCGAGATCGTGCCAGTGCACTCCAGCCTGGGCGACAGAGTGAGACTCTGTCTCAAAAGGAAGAAAGGAAGGGAGGAAGGGAAAGAAAAGAAAGAAAAGAAAATGCAGCACACCCAAAACATCCTTGGAGACCACGTCCAGAACACTGGAGCAGCCCTTCACATCTGAAAATCACAAATCTTTGTGAAAACAGAGACTCAAGAATGCCTCTAGGTTCCAGGCGAAAAGTGTTTTGATAACCGCACTGAGAAGAGACAGTCTTTGCCTTTTAAAGGGTTAGGGGAATACAATGGTTGTCAATATGGGCTCTGGAGACAAATGCCTGGGGTTGATGCTTGCTTCCTTATTACTTAAACTTCAATAACCTTAGTTCTGTATGAAATGAGGATAATTCATAGGGTTTTTGTGAAGTTTAAATGACATAAACCATATAAAGTGCTTACAATAAGACCTGGCACATGCAGGCACTTAATTTAAATGTTAACTAGTATTTAATCTTACTAGAATTTAAAGGAACAAACCCAAGTTTTCTCACATCCTAATAAACCAGTCATGTTTTTTGATCCTACCTGAAACGGTCTTCGTTAATTAGCATAGCGTATTGTGCCTGTGTAGCAACCCTCAATGGCAGTTTCTTTTTGATACCCCCACATTGGCAGCAGAAGCAGGAGCAGGTATCCAGCTTTTAAAAATTCTTTTAGGAGAAAAGCATTCAAAAAAGTTTGAAGACCGCTGCTCTATCTCAAATGGATGCTGAATTAATGCAGTTGACCGATTGATAATCAAGGTTATTTTTGTTCACTTGCTTTTTCATGTATTACATTTTAAATTTCTTAAGTGCAAGGATCCTGCCTGGCTACCCTATAACCCCAAGCAGCAAGAAACTGTTATGTAATTTTATATGAAACACCTAGACTAAACACCTAGACTATTTGAAAAGTGGTGCCTTTTCTTGATCATATTAATGTGACCAAGAGTCACCTATTATTAGTCAATTGAATTGACACTAGAGGCAAACAAAAACAAGAATTAATTTTTGGAACCATCTTTTAAGGGCTAGACACTGTGTATCATCATTGACTCTGATCTATTACTGTGTTCAACCAATGCCTCACAAGAATCAAGTTACAACACAACATTATGAACAGCCCATTTCTTATGACGTGGCAAACTGATACCTTTTCCCACAAGGCGAGTGCCTTAAAAATTTACCAGAAAGCCTTTGACAGTGATTAATGCCAGTGAAATGGCACTTTATTGTTAGAAGACATGGGATACATATCAACATACAAAACTTAAAGCTGGAGCCAAAGTGCAATGCTTCCTTGAGCTTCATTGACCAAGATAAATGAGGTCGTGCTCAGGCACTGGTGGTGGGAAAAATGGCTTGACAAATCTCCTATGTCCAGTATCTCCAGACTTCACATGGCTTTTTATTTAGGCCTAATTAAACTGCAAAAAAAAGGAATATTAATATGATCTAAAAGCAGAGTAGTCTACATTCTTCCTATTTTTTATGTTCATCCTGCACCCATATTTGTATAATCACACATTCTCATCTGAATTGGATCAAGAGTCTTTGTTCTGAAAAATTATTACAAATTCTTTATGGATAGGAAGACATGGATAGACGTACTAAAGACAAAAGACTTTTTTTGACTGCTATATTCTATTGTATTTGCTTTCAGGTCTAGTTGCAATGTTTTGTACTAAGCACACCAGAAATACAAACTTCACTGAAATTGCAATAGCAATTCATTGTACTTGTGTAATAGTAATAGCAATTCCTGAGATCTTCTGATTTTGGGTACAACCCTTTGTAGGTGAAAACTCTGTTCATGGCAATTTGAGCATAAACTCTCCTTCCATATTGTTATTAAATTCTGACGCACTGGAGCTGGGAAAGAAGCACCAGGTTCATGCAACTCCATACCAAATCACCCCCCTGCCTCTGATATGCCACAATGATCTAATGAATTATAATGCTCTACATATGATCTATTTGGCTGCAAAATGTTATCAGGTATATAAGCACATAACCTTGAAGACACATGACTTTATATATTTAATATAATCCTAATAAAAATTTCCATGAGCTTCTCGAGAACCCTGGCAACTAATCCCAAAATGAATATGAAAGAGCCAAGGACCAAGAAACTATATGACACTCAAAAAGAAGAACCCTACAGGAGATCTTGTCCTCCAGATATTACAATTGTTCTAGGGCTATAGCAATTAAGATAGTGTGGTATTGGGAAAAAACATACAGATGGACCAGGGCAACAGAATATAGAATCCAGAAACATAACACACATGCATAGAAATTTTTTTTCCCTAGAGCTGGCATTGCAGACACTTGGAGGAAATATTAATTATTTCAATATGTGGTTATGGGGAAAACATATTACTCATGTGTTAAAAAAATAAAATTGAACCTCTTATATCACACAAAAAGCCAATTTCTGGTGTATTAAAGACTTAAATTTGAAAAGCAAAATTATAAAATTTATCAAAAATTAATACACATTGATAATTTTATAGCTTCCTAGTTTATAAAGACTTTCTAAATATATATATTATAAATAGAATGATTCTTAAAATGAGATCAACCACATTAAAATTAAGAGTTTACATTCCCACAAATACACTGTAATGACCAACCTGGGAAACAGTAGGATGCTGTCTCTACAAAAAATTAAAACTTAGCTGGGCATGGTAGTACACACCGATAGTCCCAGCTGCTTGGGAGGCTGAGGTGTGAGGATCACTTGAGCCTGGTAGGTCAAGGCTGCAGTGAGCCATAATTGTGCCACTGCACTCCAGCCTGGGCAAGAATGAGAGCCTGTCTCAAAAAATAAAAAATAAAAATAAAAGGCACTGTAATGAAAGTAAAAAATAAGTGTCACAAACTGGGAGAATGTATTTATAACATAAAGAATTAAGTTCCAGAATATACAAGGAACTCTATAAACCTGTAAGAAAAAAATGAATAATACAACTGATGAATGAGCAGAAATGTTACATGTGTGTTTCACAGAAGAGAAAGAAATGGCAAAAAATACATGGAAAATGCTCAATCTTACTAGAAATTGGGGAAAAAATTAGAACCGCAATGATCAGACGCCATTTTACACTTACCATACACATAAGAAGTAAGAATCCTGACAATACCCAATGCGACTGAGAATGTGCAGCACTGGTTACACCACTTTGGAAAATAAGTCAGCATCATTTAGTAAATACAAAAAGTAGCTGAACTCTCTGACCCAGAAATTTCACCTGTAGGTATATTCCCTAGAGGAATCCTATTTACTAGGAGGCATGTAAAAGAATGTTTATACCAGCACTGTTTGTAATTGAAAAAACAAACAAACAAACAAACAAACAAACTGAAAACAGACCAAATGTTGATAAACAAAGGAATAAACTGGATGTATTCACAATGAATACATCAATGAATAAATCAAAAAGCTACAGATGGCTGGATGTGGTGGCCCATGTCTGTAATCCCAGCACTTTGGGATGCCAAGGAGGGCAGATCACCTGATGTTAGGAGTTCAAGACCAGCCTGACCAACATGGTGAAACCCTGTCTCTACTAAAAATACAAAAATTAGCCAGGCATGCTGGTGGGCACCATGTAATCCCAGCTACTTGGGAGGCTGAGGCAGACAGAATTGTTTGAACTCAGGAGGCAGAGGTTGCAGTGAGCTGAGATTGTGCTGCTGCACTCCAGCCTGGGCAACAGAGCGAGACTCCATCTCAAAAAAAAAAAAAAGAAAGAAAGCTACACAGATGAGGTTTAGAAAGGAAATGTTGAGTAAAATAGCCAGTAGTAGAAGAATATATGCAGAATGACTCCATTTACATAGCATTCAAAACACACAAAATCAAACAATATATTTGGGAGGATATAAATACGTGAATTTAAAACTATAGAGAAAAGCAAAGCGATAATGAATACAAAAATCTAGTTCATAGTTGTCTCCGATGGGAGAGGGAGAGGGGAGAGTTTGGGAAAGAGTGCTTTAAAACTTTCTAAGGTAATGGTAATGCACTCTTCAAGTGGGTGGTTGGTAATGAATGTCTGTCATATTCTTATTATTTAACACCCCACCAAATGTTTTAAGCTCTTTATTTTGAAATAATTTCATACTCATATAGAAATTTCAAATAGAAATTTGAGTTCAGTGAGTTCATTGAACACAATGAGTTCCTATGAGCCCTTCATCCAGCTTCCCCCAATGATATAATCTTACATAAGAACAGTTCAATTCACAACACCAGGAAACTGACATTGAACTAAATGGCAGACTTTATTCAGATATCACTAGTTTTTACATGTACAATTTTTGAGAGTGTGTATGTAGCTCTTTGACATTTTATTGCATGCATAGATTCTTGTAATTGCCATCACAATCAGAATCAAGAACTGATCCATCAACACTAAGAAACAATTTCCTTTCTCTTGAGTGTCCTACCCTCCTCCCAGCCCGAAGCCCTGGCAACCAATCATCAGCTTTTAACACTATAATTTTGTTACCCTACATGTATATTTTAATGTTTTTTAGTATCTATTTAATTTTTTTCTTTTTTTTTTTTTGAGATGGAGTCTCACTCTGTCACCCAGGCTGGAGCGCAGTGGTGCGATCTCGGCTCACTGCAAGCTCCGCCTCCCGGGTTCACACCATTCTCCTGCCTCAGCCTCCCAAGTAGCTGGGACTACAGGTGCGTGTCACCATGCCCAGCTAAATTTTTTGTATTTTTAGTAGAGACAGGGCTTCACCATGTTAGCCAGGATGATCTTGAACTCCTGACCTCCGGTGATCTGCCCGCCTTGGCCTCCCAAAGTGCTGGGGTTGCAGGCGTGAGCCACCACGCCCAGCTGTATATATTTAATATTTTAAACAACCCCTCCCACACACATACACTCAGTTTCAGAAGAGAAAAATGCTTAGGACATGTAAAGATGATCATCGCATCCACCATTAGCTCTCTTGGTGAAATTTTCCCAGGCTTACTCAATTACAAGTAATTTCATGTTCACCCAGTTCACTTCCTTCACCCCCTCCTATAAGACCAAAGATAAAGGTGTGCACACATTTTTTTTATTCTCTAGAGGGTCATCTTAGAATCAAAAGACCACTCTGTTTTCCCAAACCTCCCCCCAGCCAGGAGTTTGTCATTTTTTTTTCATATTTTCAAAGAATCAAAGTTTGACTATATTGATACTTTCTATAGTACATCTGTTTGCTATTTCCTTAATCTTCAATCTTATTGTTGGTATATCCTACCTCCTTAATAAATTTAATTTACTGTTCTTTATCTCAGACCTCTGCAATGGGGTAGACATTTATTACAGTCTCTGTTTCAGAGGATAAAGCTAGCCCAGCCTGGGGAAGTTTTACCAAACAGATTAGACACAGGTGGAAAAATCACAGACAGAATGACAGACACACCAAGAGTCACTGATCTTAACTGATCGAGCCTAACATTTAAGTCATGCTCTGCCCTTTTCATTCCTTTTCCCCCAGGCTGGTTTGCTCCTGTTTTTGCAGAGTCCCTGGCAGATCTCAGGCTCCCTGATGTCTGGCTGCTCCAGACACAGCCAGTTTAGGTTGAAACTAAATGATCTCATTCACCTGAAGCTCAGTGTAGTTGCCTGCCTTTCCTGGAATCCAACCCACCTCTTCCTTAATAAGATCCTTTTCCTCCATCCAGCATCCTGGGGAGAAAGCCTTCCCCTCCTCTAAACTTTTATTTAAAAACAAGCAAACAAAACGGCTTCCCATTTGGGCCCTTATGATTCCCCTTGATGCTTACTGCATTTTTCAAACCTGGTTCAAAACAGCCTCCACTCCTCACCACTATTTTTATTCTTTCCCCTGGTTCTCCTCTTTTGCCTGAGGTGTGTTTTGTTTGTTTTGTTTCCATTTTCAATGCTCACCCAGGCATGTATAGGCAGACTCTGTTTTCACCAAAATCAACCAGTTCTTGGAATCTTCCTTCTAAAGACAGTTATGTTTCCTTCTAAGAACAATGACAACATTGGAGATTGCATTCTTGAAGAAAGCTCAACAACAATTAAATGAGTTTATTAGTGTATTCCTTAGGATAGCATCATGTGATTTGAAAACGGGTCTGTGGACAAATAAATCTGAGTGACAATGGATTTAACAGAGTGCTCCCCAAACTCTGACATGCAAGAATACTCAGATCTTTTTTGTATTACCACATACCTCCTTTTTTTTGGAAGGGAGGTTTCTATGGGAGGCATCTTGAGTGTAGAACAACCATTGAATTAAGACATGTATATGACAATAACATATCATTTTTTAAGAAAGCAAAGTTAAGAGAGCTGGAGATTCTTTTCTCCAACTTCTATGACATGAGCACAAACACATTCCATGTGATGAATATGCTATTTGCTCTTAGATTCACCATCCACCCTGCCACCTCCCCAAAGGAGCTTACCTATAAAGAACAGACTCCCTTGTTCTTCATTCCCGTCTCTTCCTTGATCCCAAGAATACTCCCCAATAAACCTCCTGGATCCATCTCAGAATCTACTTTCCGGAGAATCAACCTATGACAAGAGTCAAACAACTCTATATATTTTATGAGAAAGAGCAGCCTTTCTTTTTCCTCTCATTACCAGTTTTCTAGAGGCAATTAGCTTCAGCTCCTCTGATATATTATTTGTGTATCTCTGGAAAAAATATTTACATTGCTACTTTTTTTCTGTTTTAGGCATTACCATCAACTTAACTATGGAAACTGAAGATATTGCTCTCTTACACATACACACACACAGGGATCGAGAGAGAGAGAGAAAACACTTCCCATCTACCCACCCTCCCAGTAAACTTAGAATCAGTACCCAGTAAACATGTTATTATGACAATACATAAATGACAAAGAAAGCTCAGCAATATAATAGAATATGATTACTTTTCCCCCTTACATTTTCTTTCCCTAAAGTGAATGTTTGTCTTGCTTTTTCCATTTGCTTAGTTTTCTATGTATTTATGACTAATTTCCAAACACTCCCCCTGTAAATCTCCTCTTTATAAATTCAAACAAATTAAGTACACTATCACTTTTACTTTTTGGAAGATGTCTCTTCTAGAACTTTCTGGACCACATTAATTGAATGATCCATAGCTAGAATTGCCTACTGTTTTCTTGGAATTTCCTTTCCCGTTAATTTGGAGACTTCCTTTACATCTTTCTTGCATTAAATCTCTTGTTTTGCTCTTTCTTGGTTTACTTCCTTGTTCTGGTGGAGCACATCCATCGGTACTTTCCTTAGAAAGGGTGCATGGCAGGTAAATTTTTTGAGATCTTGTTTATCTGAAAAATAGTTTATTTTACCTTTATACTTGGTTGATGTAGGAGGATAGTAGATCTAATGACTTCTCCTCCTTTAAGCAGATGTCATTAAAAAAAAACTCTTCTTCCTTTTACTGTATCTCTCTAGCTCCTAAGGTCTCCGTAGTTTAAAAAAAAAAAAAAAAAAAGCCATAAATAGAGACTTTAATTCACAGGTTACAGATGTCCTTGGTTTAGAAATGTCTTCAGATAATATAGCTAAGTATCAATTTAGGTAATATGAGGAATTACTTTTTAAAGCCCACTTAACTTTTCAATTATTTTTTAAAGCTGAGTTCACTTTTACTTCATGATTTAATTTTAGATGTCTAGTTTAAAATATTTTTATTCCTAAAAAAAAAATATTATGTAGATACTAATGAAGAATTCCAAATCTCCTCCTAAAATACAGAAGTAATCCTATAAAAAGTACAAAAGTCTAAAGATGTGCCACAGTAAAAGTTTTCATGTTATGGAATACTGTGCAGGCATAAAAAAGAACGATATCATGTGCTCTGTAGGAACATGAATGGAGCTGGAAACCGTTCTTCTTAGCAAACCAGTGCAAAAACCAAAACTGCATGTTCTCAGCTTGGCCAACATGGTGAAACCCCATCTTTACTAAAAACACAAAAATTAGACAGGCATGGTGGCACATGCCTGTAATTCCAGCTACTCAGGAGGCTGAGGTGGGAAGATCATCTGAGCTCAGGAGGCGGAGGATGCAGTGAGCCAGGATCACGCCACTGAACTTCAGCCTCAGTGACACAGCAAGACTCCGTCTCACTGCCCCTCTCCACCCCCTCCCCCCCCAAAAAAACCCCGCATATTCTCACTTATAGGTGGGAGCTCAGTGATGAGAACACATGGACATATAGAGGGGAATAACACACACTGGGACCTATGGGAGGATGGAAGGTGGGAGGAGGGAGAGGATCAGGAAAAATAACCAGTGGGTACTAGGCTTAACACCTGGGTGATGAAATAATCTGTACAACAAACCCCCATGACACAAGTTTACTCATATAACACACCTGCACATGTACCCCTGAATGTAAAATAAAAGTAAAATTTAAAAAAGTTTTCATGTTAGAATCAATATATAGAAAAATAGTTATATTAGATATTGCTGCATTTTATTTATTTATATACATCTACATACACATTTGTGTATATTTGTGTATATAGTATGCATGCACATATATAGCTAATGCATCCACATTATTCAAAAATATATGTATACATATTATACAATATATAATGTATACATATATTTTTGAATACATATGTATATGAATACATATGTATATGAATATACATATATGTATATGTGTATATACACACAGGAATGTGTGTACATACATATACACATACATGTAAACTATATATATGTACACATGCATGTATGTATACATGCTATATACATGCATACATCTATACACCTATATGCATGTATATACATACACGTGTATACATATACAAGCATATGTATATGTATACACGTGTGTACATGTGTATATATGCATGTATATGTATATGCATACGCATGCATATTTGTATATATGTATACATGTACATATGTATATGTACATGTGAGTATATGCATATGGATACATGTGTATATATACGTATGTATATGTACATATGTATACACATGTATATACACACGTGTATGTATACACACGTGTGTATGCATATGCATACATATGTGTGCACATATATACGTGTGTATACACATGTGCATGTACATGTGCATGCGTACATATACATGCACACGTATACATACATGTGTATGTATACATGCACACTTGCGTATATATGTGAATGTATATATGCATGCATATGTACATGCATATATATGTATATGTATGTATACATGTATGTATACATACATTGATATATATGTATGTGTATGTATGCATGTATGTACACACACATTGGTATATATGTATACACATGTATACATACATACGTACGTGTGTATAATATACACGTATATATATACACACACACTGGAATAATATTCAACTTTAAAAAAGGAGAGCCTGCCATTTGCAATGACTTGGATGAAATTGGATGACATTATGCCAAGTGAAATAACCCAGGCACAGAAAGACAAACGCTGCATAATCTTACTCATATATGTTATCTAAAAACGTCTAACTCATAGAAACAGAAAGCAGAATGGTGTTTGCTAGGGGGCAGGGGTTGGAGGAAAATGGGGAAATGTTGATCAAAGTGTACAACCTCACAGTTTGAAGATGCACAAGTTCTGGAAATCTAATGTATTGCATTGTAACCATAGAATAATAATATATTGGATATTTGAATTTTGCCAAAAGAGTAGATCAGCAAAAAACAGATATGTGAAGTGATAAATAGGTTAAATAGCTTTATTTGGGGAATCATTTCACAATATGTATGTGTATCAAAACACCACATTGTACATCTTAAATACATACAGTGTTTGTCAGTTATATCTCAATTAAAAATAAATAAAATAAAATAATATAAAAAATTGACTAATAAATCACCACTAATGGCTGGGCAAAGTGGCTCATGACTGTAACCCTAGCACTTTAGGAGGCCGAGGCAGGCGGATCACTTGAGGCCAGGAGTTCCAGGCCAGCCTGGCCAACATGGCGAGACCCTGTCTTTACTAAAAATACACACACACACACACACACACACACAAATTAGCCAGGCGTGGTGGTGTATGCCTGTAATCGCAGCTATTTGGGAAGCTGAGGCATGAAAATTGCTTGAGCCCAGGAAGTGGAGGTTGCAGTGAGCTGAGATTGCGCCACTGCACTCTAGTCTGGGCGACGGAGTGAGACTCTGTCTCAAAAACAAAAACAACAACAAAACAAAACAAAAAAAACAAAAAACAGGACAAGTAATTTTGTAGGAAAACAAGAAAGAAGTATCATATGGCAGTGAAAATTCGTAGTGATAATGAATTTTTTAAACTAGTAGGCAAGCTTAGAGCTAAAATGAGAGTTGTTTTTATCATCCCTAAACTTCCCTCAGTACACACAGGCCACCACCACCACCGCCACCACTACCTTATTTTCAACAAGCCACTTGGGAAATGCTGATGATAACAATATTAAATGTCTTGGAATTTAAGCACTTGGAACCTGGTGGGGAGACGATGATAGAATGCTAATGCCTTTTAAAGTTTGAGAACTGGGTAGGCAAACTGTGACAGTGTATGTTACAAGTGGGAAAAAGAAGCTGATTTGAAGGAACATGTAAAGTTTAAAGTTCAAACTCCTTCATTATTAATAGATATTGGGGAAAAATATGATTTTGCAAAGATAATTAATTCCCTAGAAAATCACTTAAGAGCAATCATGGGAAGAATTTAAAAAACTGGCAGCTAAGCAGAATGTAGAAAACTCTTTTTGAATTTATTTAAAATAAATACAACGAAAATATTCCAATTAAAGTGGGCAATTGAAGTGATACGTTCTGTGCCAAGTTTGATAAATTAATGCCTCTGTGGTTTACACGTTCTGACATCCATTGCAGATGATTCATCATGGTGATTTCAGTTGTGAATTGTGTCTAATCAAAAAACAGCTGAATTTTCTCTTTAACAGCAATTTATACACTATGTTTATTTACAATATAATATTCATCCTGAAAATGATATTGAATTTTGGGAAGTAATCATGAACTTTCAGAGATGCAAACTGAACTATTTACAGATGAAATGACAGGATGTTTCAGATTTGCTTTCAAATTACCCAGTGGAATGAAGGAAAGTGGGTCAGCATTTAGATGGCATAAGATTGGCTGGGACTATATAATTCTTTAAGCAGGGTGATAACCACACGAGGTTCCTTATAGTATTTTTCATTACTTCTGCATATGTTTGAAATTTTCCGTAATAAAAAGTTTTTGAAAAACACAATTAGACTCCTGAGATAAGAAGTTGGAATTGTGGTGGTATTGATTGTCATCATTTGAAGAGGACTGATAAAATTCAGAGATAAAATTCATCTCTTTGGTGGGTGGCACAATAAACCCCTTGAAAAAAAATAAAGAAATCAAACTCAGGCAGAAACTAAGGGGATTTCAACCTACCCATCTTTATCCTCTGCTCACAGTAAGTTTTAAGATGTGGCTTCTCCCGGGAGTCTCAGTTATATGTTAGGTGCAGTTAGAGATGCACTCTTACCTCTGAGTCATATGTTTTCCTAACTCAGCTTAAGTGGTAAGACCAATTTGGGAGAAGTATTGTGTAAGAAGGAACACATCAATTTTTAAATTACTTTATTTAAAAAGAGCTTATTTCAAAGGTTTCCTGTTTTTGTCTGAAGCAATTATATACTTCAGCTGAAGCCGGGGTTCAAGGTTGGTGGGATGCTTCCGAAAGTCCTTATTCATCTACACTTTGAAAAAAAAAAATGCTCAAAATCAAACGTGTTTTCAGATGAAAAATTCAACAAAATGGTACTTTCACATTTAATTTGGATGATTGAAAACCTGGTAATATAATAAAAGTTATTTCAGGCTGTGTGTCAATTTTATGTCTTTTTAAATGGGAAATGAGATTGAATTTATCCTCCCATGCTGGGAAATGTCGGTATTCAAACAAGACCTTTCTTTCATTTATTTTAAATGAGGTTTGTTTTTATTTGTTGTAGTTTGAGTAAAACAGAATTTTCTGTTTTACTCAAAAGAAGAAACTGTGCAAGACAAAAACTGAAAAATTAGAAAGGGACTAGATCATCAAAGGCTTTAAATGATAAATTTCCATCTATATTTAAAGGAACTTTTAGTTGTATACACACGAGTGCCCAGCCTCTCTCCTATGTTTTTTCTCTGCAGGAGCCAAGTCAATCTCCTGAAAGAGATTTCCTGCTTTATTCTGTGAATTGGCCATTATTAATATCCACTCCCACCTGCTGTGGGTAGGTCACAGACAGCTCTGACGACAGCCTTAGAAACAGCATGAACACAGAGATGATGTCTCACAGGCAGGATCTGAAGCCCAAGAAAAATATTCTCAGCTTGAGATTTCTATTGGAAGTTGGAATAGACCTGGTCATCTTTTTTTTTTTGAAACGGAGTCTTGCTCTGTCGCCAGGCTGGAGTGGAATGGCACGATCTTGGCTCACTGCAACCTCCGACGCCCTGCTTCAAACGATTCTCCTGCCTCAGCCTACCGAGTAGCTGGGATTACAGGCACGCACCACCATGTCCAGCTAAATTTTGTATTTTTAGTAGAGACAGGGTTTCACCATGTTGGCCAGGATGGTCTGGATCTGCTGACCTCATGATCTACCCGCCTCGGTCTCCCAAAGTGCTGGGATTACAGGCATGAGCCACCGCACCCAGCTGATCTGGTCAACTTTTTACAAAATATTAATTCCCTTCCTTTTTCCCCTGGAGGACAAGTATACTTGCCTATTCCATTGACTTTGAGCTTGGCCAGGTATTTTACTTTGGACAACAAAACAGGTGCAGACATAAGAGCAGAAGATTTCAATGTACTGTGTGACATGGCTTCTCTCCTAAGCTTCTTTGATTTGTCATGGGAAGAACATGTCATGGATAACCGTCAATCATGGACAATGTGGAGATCAGAACCCAATCTGAAGCTTAAAGAAAGCCCAGGTGACCTGCAGCCTGAAGCAGAGCTCCCCCAAATATCCCATAAAACTGTGAGCAAAAAACTATAAAGGCTTGTTGCAAGCCTCTGAATTTGGCAGTGGTGCTACGGTTTGAACATTTTTTGTCCTCTCTAAGATTTATGTGTTGGAAACTCAACCTCAATGCCACCATGCTGGGAAGTGGGGCCCTTGGGGAGCTGTTTAGGTCATGAGAGCTCTGCCCTCATGAATGGATTAATGCCACCTGAAATGAGCTTGTGGGAATGGGCTGTCTCTCTCTTCTGCTCTTCAGTCCTGTGAGGACACAGCAAGGCATCATCTTGAAACCAGAGACCAAACCTGCAGGTGCCTTGATCTTGGATATCACAGCCTCCAGAACTGTGAAAAATAAATTTCTGTTTTTTTATAAATTACCCAGTCTCCAGTAATTCTGTTACAGTAGCACAGGACAGACTAAGATAGTTGATTTGTTATGCAGCATTATTGCATTAACAGCTGACTAACATAGAAATCATTCACGTACACAGGAAATGTAAACATGAGAGCAGATGCATTTCCTAGAAAGAAGGCATAAAGCAGTGACTCAACCTGTTTATGGCTTGTAGACTGTTTGTGGCTTGTGGCTTGTAGACTGTGGTATAGTAAATGTTTGTATTCCCCCCACCAAATTCATCTGTTGAAATGTTAGCCCCCAAGATGATAGGATTAGTGGGTGGGGTCTTTGAGAGGAAATTAGGTCATGAGAGAGGAACTCTCCTGGATGGGATTAGTGCCCTTATTAGAGAGAGAGCTCCCTCCATCCCCGCTGCATGTGAAGACATAACATGATGGCCATAGATGGCCATCTATGAACCAGGATGCAGGCTTTCACCAGACACCAAGTCTGCTGGTACCTTGATCTCAGACTCCTCAGCTTCCAGAACTCTAAGAAATAAATGTTTGTTGTTTAGGCAGCCAAAATGGACTAAGACATGGATTTTATTGAAAATCTAATAAATGCCTTGATCAGATTCTTCCCCAAAATAGCTTCCTTGCATCCACCAGTCTCCTTTCAGGTCTCCATACTATATGAGTCCATCTGATTGGCAGAAACTAAAATATGTCGGGAACTCAAGACGCAAAGGAATTTAGGATATGTAGCTTTTTAGCTTTCCAGCCCCTGAAACTCAAGAGGAGGTTATGATCAACTTGAGTGAGCCAATCTACTCTTTCTTAGGTGATGGCTGGCTGAAGAAATCTTGGGGGCCATATATTGAGCATAATGAAGCTGTCCTACTGACCCAGGTTACTTATTCTGGACTGTTAAATGGGAGTGAGATAAATTCACATTTTAGGTAAGGCACAGTGTGTGTGTGTTTTTTTTTTTTTTTAACTTGAAGGGGATCAGGATATGCTACCCCAAAATATGCCACTTTAACAAAAGGTTTATTTTGTCCTGAAGGCAATTGAAAATCAATAGATGTAGAAGAGTTCTCCACCCTCCCTTTATCTGCCTAGAAGCTGGGCATGAGTTTCCCTTTGTTATGTTGTCTATCTTCTGTACCAGGAAGAGGAGAGCAACTTATATCACCAGAGATGGAGAGTTGGCACTAAGATAAATCTGTATAACAGACCTTAGGAAAAGAACCTTTATCTTCCATTAGTTTTCTCCATATATTTCCTACTTATGTCCCCATGATTTATCATCCCTTGAAGTTCAACCTTTCCTTTATTAAAATTATATGTAAACTAGAAGTCTAACTACTTCTTTTCTGTGAACTCCTGTGCATATAAATATTAGCAAAAATTACATGCTTTTTCTCTCATTAATCTATCTTTTGTTAGTTTAATTCATAGGCTCCCAGATACCAAACCTAAGAGGACAGAGGAAAAGTTGTTTCTCTCTGAAAGACTCTACCCTAAATAACATAACGGTCACAAGACATATTGCTCTCCTTGATAACAGTGGCTGTGTGGTCCAGCTGCCACACAACACCCAAGACTGGTTTCACAAAGACAACTGCATCTTTTAGGAACAACTTCCATAACTTGTTCTCTGCCTATTAGAAGTCTCCTCTGACTAGAACAACATCGAAAGATGTTTCTCTTCTATATCTCATGACATCTGGAGAATTTGGGGCAAGAATGAACAGCACCTTGTAGGATGCTCTTGGAAACTCTGTCTTCTTGGAAACAGTATACATATTCCCCATGATCTTCTGCCCTTGGAGTCAGCCAGCTTGCAACAAATTCAAGCTCTTCAAGCTCTACCTACCACTCGATAGCAATGCTACTGAACTGTTCTATGTGTCAGTTGTAAAATGGGGTAATAATTGTACTTGTCTTCAAAAGTTGCTATGACAATATTTTTAACTGAAATTGTTATGCAAGTTCACATTATTATAATTACACAGTTAAATTATCTTGCTTTTGAAAGTTTTAGGACAAAACATGACCACGTAAACCAATCCTTGGGCCTCTCTCTGGGTCTTGGAAAAGTCTGTGTCATTAGCTTCACAGTAAATCCACTCTGACTACCTCACAGGGGAACTAGAGGATGATACAACATACAGACAGGGCCACTGGCACAAAGGTAACTGTGCTTATTACACAAGGGTGAACCCTCCAGATTGACACAGGACTCAGGGCCAGGAGAGCAAGGGCTGGATTTTAACCCTCACTATTTTTCTTGGTTGGGGGCCTTTGGCATTGGAAAAACTGGAGATTGCTGATATGGCTGGGAGTTGGTGCACTCTACCAAGGTCCTTGGCCAACAGGGTGGAGGTGAGCAGGAACCACATTCAAGTCCCCTTTTCTTGCCAAGTTGTATGTCTCGACATGCAGCTGCATATACCCAAGAATAGGGCATGTTTGGCTTCACACGAAGTCTCTATCTTTCTGCTAAGCTCTGCGCCTACTTTTTGCTAATGTGTGGAGAGGTGCCTTAGAGCTGGTGGGTGGGCCAGCATATGACACCAGTACAGGCAGCAGCCCTGATCTCTGGCACGCAATAAGCACTTTACAAACCTCAATGTTTCTTTGTGTCCCTATCCCACCCCGCTTCTTTCCTACCTATGTAATGTTTTCCTTACTTGCTCAATCTGTATAACTCAAGGTCATTAAAAAACTTAGTTTGCATATTTTCAAGGAAGCAATTGGAAACCTAAGTTGCTCCAGGGAATTGCTGGTAAGTGTGTCCCTGTGCTTCCAGGGGATTCCACATAAGATAATATCTTTGGGGATTTTGCCAGATTCCTTGTCTACATGCACTGGTGCACCGTGACAAAGATCCTTTGCTTGGCCAAACTTTAGTCAGAGTCCTGAACCCTCTCATAGGCTCATATGTGTATTTCCTTGTAAAATCTAGTTTTAGCAAGAACCCTGTTAAGTCAGTTTAGCAAGACCACCCCCAACCCACCCCCCCTCAATATCTGATCAAGTTCTTCATCGTTCACCATCTCCCAGGTGATGTCTTATCACCCTGGCCTGTCTTCAGCAAGAGTCTTGTGAGGTTGCCTTACACAGAATCCCCCATACTCCTCATGTTTTCTCTTAGTTCCATCCACTCACCACCACCCTGCTCCTTGGTTATAAATTTCTACTTGCCCATGCTGTATTTGGAGTTGAGCCGAATCTCTCTCTCTCCCACTGCAAAATCCCATTGCTGTGATCCCTATACCTATGAGATGGTCCTGAATAAAGTCTTTCTTACCAGGTTTTATTAATTATCTGTGAACAATTTTTTCTTTAACTAGCAGGGAAGGAATTTTCAGTTGTACCACTCTGGGAATGCCCAGAGCTCATTTTAGGCAAAGTCAAGCCAGAGGACTGTGCCTGGCCTTTCTCAGGTGGTGATGGTGGGATCAGGTAGCCAAGCATCGAAGTCCTCTAAGTAGTCAGTCTTGCCTTTTGCACCTTGGTGGGAAGACATGAAGCAAATTCCTCAAATGGCCCATTCTCTACAAAGCAGCCACTAGAGGGCTCTATAGGGTCTCTCTCTCTCTCTCTCTCTCTCTCTCTCTCTCTCTCTTTCTGAGGCTGTAGATTTAGTTCTGTCTGCTTTCTAAGACCTTCTGAAGGAGCAGAGCTGGTTTGCTTAGTTGCTTTCTTCAGCAAAATGTATACTGTTCAATAAATGTTGCAACTGACAGATATGTTTCAGCCTTGGCTTCTCCTTCACAGGGAATAAATCTGATAGGTGATTGTGACCACAGCGAATGTGTAAAACAGGGAATGTGGCTAACATATGCCACCAGGAAAAATAAGCACTAAAGAGCTGCCCTCTGCTGATAAAAAAAGCTTACTGGCATAACTTCAGATTCATAGTCTGTAACGGCTTATATTTTCGATGGTCTGAGGATTTCTTTTTCACTTAAAAAAAAAGCATTGGCTTTCAAGTTATCCATCGTTTTTTTCAAAAAAAAAAAATGTGATCAATTAAGAAAACTTAGCAATTTCTTTGAAGGTGTAAAAAATAAAGTAACTTATAACTCTACTATTTAGAGATAACACAAATAACATATTTTCTATTACCTCTCAGTCTGTAAGTACGTATATACATGTATGATTTATTTTCCCAAATTAGAATCCTGAGTCTACATTCTTTTCACTTACCATTGGCATTTTCCTGTCATTAAATACTCTTCACAATCTGATTTTTTTTTTATTATACTTTAAGTTCTAGGGTACATGTGCATAACGTGCAGGTTTGTTACATATGTATACATGTGCCTTGTTGGTGTGCTGCACCCATCAACTCGTCAGCACCCATCAATTCATCATTTATATCAGGTATAACTCCCCAATGCAATCCCTCCCCCCCTCCTCCCCATGATAGGCCCCATTGTGTGATGTTCCCCTTCCCGAGTCCAAGTGAGCTCATTGTTCAGTTCCCACCTATGAGTGAGAACATGCAGTGTTTGGTTTTCTCTTCTTGAGATAGTTTGCTAAGAATGATGGTTTCCAGCTGCATCCATGTCCCTACAAAGGACGCAAACACAATCTGATTTTTAAAGGCTAAATGATATTCCACTATAAAGATATATCATAATTTATGAACAAAGTTCCTCCTGTGCCCAGTGTGCGTGCTCATTCTGCCCACTGCTTCCTCTCCTTGGGCACATAGGATGCTCACATTTCCCTGCCTCACCTGCAGGTCTGCTGGGGCCATGTGACTGGGTTCCAGCTGATAGAGTGTGGGTGAAAATGACTGGCCCAGGGCTGAAAAACTCATGTCTCCCTCTCGCTCTCGTCTGATGCTGCAGTAACTTTGGAGGTGCTAGTTGACATGGCTGTAATACTAAAGCAGCCTGGATTCCTGAGTTACCACTTGGCAGAGAAAAGACCATCTAATTGGCATCAGACTATATGATCTGAGTGAGAAACAAGCCTCTGTGAGTTACTGCACTTACTGAAATGATCGACCTAAGGGAAGACCTGCAAGTGGCTTCCAACTTTCCATTATTGTAAGTAAATAGCAATATTTTGGTTATTTCCAATTATGTTGTTGTCATAAATGAGAAATATTTGGGTTATTTTTTCCTATTTTAAGTAAGTGGATAGTTACTATTTTCTTCTTTATATTTTTGTGTAAGTTTGTAGTTTTATACAGAAAGCTATTTTTTTTTTTTTTTTTTAGATGGAGTTTCACTCTTGTTGCCCAGGCTAGAGTGCAATGGTGTGATGGTGTGATCTTGGCTCACTGCAACCTCCACCTCCTCTGTTCAAGTGATTCTCATGCCTCAGCCTCCGGAGTAGCTGGGATTACAGGCATGCACCACTATGCCCAGCTAATTTTTTTGTATTTTTAGTAGAGACAGGGTTTCACTGTGTTGGTCAGGTTGGTCTCGAACTCCTGACCTCAGGTGATCCACCTGCTTTGGCCTCCCAAAGTGCTGGGATTACAGGGGTGAGCCACCATGCCCAGCCCACAAAGCTATTCTTTAAACAAACAAATATTAAAAGAGTGTGGGCCACGTGCACTGGCTCATGCCTGTAATCTTAACACTTTGGGAGGCTGAGGCAGGAGGACTGCTTGGGCCCACAAGTTCAAGACCAGCCTGGGCAACATGGCAAAACCCTGTCTCTACAAAAAACACACAAATTAGCTGGGCATGGTGGCACATGCCTGTAGTGCCAGCTACTCTGGGGGCCTGGGGTGGGGGGAATTGTTTGGGCCGGGGGTTTAAGGTTGCAGTGAGCCCAGATCGCACGACTCCACTTCAGCCTGGGCAACAATGTTAGACTCTGTCTCAAAAATAAAAGAGAGTGTGTGGAGAGAGACAAGTTGAATTGTCTGCTGAATGACCGTGAAGTTGCCATCTGGTGCTGGGCTGACCTGGAACAAGGGTTACCTCTTCCCCATGGGAGGGTCTGTGCCCCAACCCAGTGCTGTATGGGTTGAGGCATCTCCAGCTCTACGAATCTAATTTCTAAAACTGTTGTCAGGTGCTAGGAGACAGTATTCTCAGACAATTGCTGCACAGCTTACATCTAATCTCAGGCTATTTGGCACCGAAGGTCTGCCTAGCTTACATAAAGCCCATTTGTTAATAATCTCCGCTCATACATACAACACTTTAATTTAGTCTCTCTTTCTCTGTTAATCATCATTTTATTAATTTTAATTTTTAAATAATGTATTTATGTAAGTAAAAATTCAAAAGATAGAAAAAGGGAGAGTTAAGACACTCCTCTCTGTCCCTTAGCCACCTGGGGACTTTCCTAGAGGAAACTAATTTTTTTTTTTTTTTTCTGAGACGGAGTTTCACTCTTGTTGCCCAGGCCAGAGTGCAATGGCGCAATCTCAGCTCACTGCAAACTCTGCCTCTCAAGGGATCCTCCTGCCTCAGCCTACCAAGTAGCTGGGATTACAGGAACGTGTCACCACACCCAGCTAATTTTTGTATTTTTAGTAGAGATGGGGTTTCACCATGTTGGCCAGGCTGGTCTCGAACTCCTGACCTCATAATTTGCCTGCCTCGGCCTCCCAAAGAGCTGAGATTATGGGCGTGAGCCACTGCGCCCGGGCTGTTTTCTGTTTTTTAAAATATATCTTAAGATATATTTAATTCTTTTCTATCCTCTTTTTCTTTTTAAAAAATGCATGCTTTGTGAACTGTGAAACTTTTAATCATTGCCTATATCAGTGCAAAAATTATCATGTGATATTCAATATCTTTCTTTATATCTGGCTCCAAACCTTCCTTATGAAGAATGTTTTACTTCCTTCCAATAGACACCTCTCTTTCCATTCAGCAGGCCTGGGAATTGCCTCTTCAATAAAGTCTGTTTCCTTTGTTCAGATCTTTGTCCCAGCCTGGAATGTCTGCCTCACTACCTGTCAGTCAGAAATCTCTGGGTCTTCTTTGGTTCCAGCAAGCAATTTAGTTTCTTCCTCTCTTTAAACTGGGCAGTATCACCTTCCTTTCAGCTCTGACAAGGCTATACTGTAGAAAATGAGTCTCCCGTCCCTCCAGATTCCCTGCAACTCAAAAACCCATTCAGAGCTTAATCAGGCCAGCACTGTCCCTGGAGATATGCAGAGCTGGATAGTACTAATGAAATAGTTGGTAAAAGGATGCCTTCACCAACAAAGTATGCTAGCAAACAATCATGCTGTTCCCGTGAGAAAAATCAGCCCCCCATGTCAAGAAGATCCCCTTTCTGACACATCCTCTTGCTAAGTTCCTATAAATCTGTTCTTATCTCTATTATCTCTCCTAGGCTTGTACTTTTTCTTTCTCATAGCTCTTAACCCCATCTCCTCTACAGTCAAAAGTCATCACTCCTCTGAACTCCTGAAAGGCTACTGCTTGTGCTTCTCAATTGGTGCTTATCACAAATAGCGTTTATTGTCATAGTCCACAACTGGACAGTAAAATTCTTGAGGACAGGGACCAAGGCACAAGTTGTTCTCTGGATTATCCAAAGAACCTAGTGCAATACCTTGTATATAGCATTTCATAAATATTTATTGATTATAAATTGAATATAACATTCAAAAAATAACAAATGACGCTTCTTCTCCAGCAAGGCATTCTTTGATTTCAAAAATTATTTTTAAGAAATAAAAATATCAATGATAAAAAGTTGATCTGCACAGACAGCTCTGAAATGAAAAGCACAAGCTTCTCTTACCCCTCATCCTTCATCTTTAGACCTTCTCCACAAGAATAACCTGCTACCAATTTCTTGTAATCCTATCCAGAACATTCTTATGTATCTACTCCATAAATACTAAGAAATTAAATAGATGAATTGGATATACTATATACATATTTCTGACTTCTGCTTTTTCACTGACTTGTGCATGATGGATATATCTCCATAGGCGTATACATGTATAATCTTCCTTCTTTTGAAGTGATGAATCATAGTTTTCAGTCTTCTATTGGCAGATTCTTAGGTTGTTACAAGTTCTTTGTTACTACAATGTTCTTCTAATGAGCATTCGTGTGTTTGTGTGTGTATGTATTATAATTTTGCAAGTATGGATATTTGTAAGCCTAAATATCCAGTCAAGCAGAATATTCTTTAACTTTTTTTTCTTTTTAAAAATAGGGAAGATTTTCACAAGAAATTGCCTATTGTCTTCTTTTTGTGGGGGATGAAGTCTCACTCTGTCGCCCAGGCTGGAGTGCAGTGGCACCATCTCGGCTCACTGCAACCTCCAGCTCCCGGGTTCCAGCAACTCTCCTGCCTCAGCCCCTGGAGTAGCTGGGACTACAGGCATGCACCACCATGCCTGCTAATTATTGTATTTTTAGTAGAGAAGGGGTTTCACCATGTTGGTCAGGCTAGTCTTGAACTCCTGACCTCAGGTAATCTGCCCGCCTCGGCCTCCCAAAGTGCTGGGATTACAGGGGTGAGCCACCGTGCCCGGCCTGTCTTCTTTTTCAAAACATTTACAATTTTATCTTTAGGCATCATGTTCCATGATCTTATGATAGGAAGATAAATTCTTATGATTATTTGCGGTTCAAGAGCTAAGGAAATTGATATAATAACATTTCTTTCTTTCTTGGGTGTGCCATCTTTTTCTCTCTTAGCTTGATTGCTTCGTATTAAATTTAATAAACATGTTTCCCTAGCCTGTTCCCCACATACTTCCCGTGGGAGTATGAAAACTATCTGAGCATTATTCCAAAGTGACTAAACATCATAGGCCACAGTTTTATAATGGATAAAATAATTGTTATTGCGTTATAATTGGACAAAAGGAGCTATATTTAAGTAGTTGATAAGACTGGGTATAAAAGTGAGTGCCTTTAGGAAGTTTTTGTTTCAGTGTACATGGAGTTAAGCACAAATAAGATAACAAAGATAAAGGTATAGCTTACTGTAACTCACTCAAATGAATTTTGTGCCTAGCATTTGAACAAAGTTCAGAGGAAATCCAAGAATGCATTTAACTATTTTCCTTTTTTGATTAAAATTCTTTCCTTTGTATTATTGTGGTATTAATATTTATTTAAGCCTTCATTCTAAAGTGATATTCAGCCATAATAGATTAACCATACATGATTTCAGAAAGGTTTTACTCAATTTCCAGATTTAGGTCTATGGCAAATGTAGTTCAATCTTTTGAAAAACTGGGTTGCATCCAAAAGAATGTTCTATTGGAGAGAAATCTAATTTAGCAAAGGAAACAGTTCATCCTAGCTCCTCCCAATAACCTAGTCACTTAGCAGCTATAGCTACAATTGCAGGGAGTGCTACTTTTAACCATTGCTGAATAGCTCCGTTTAGTTGACTGTCCCTCCCCCACATATAACAATATAAAACACTAGAAAAAATATTGTTAAAATTAAAAACAATTATCGACAGTGGAGAGTGACCAACACCAGGCATATCATGGAGGAAAGTCAACACTTGGCAAGTTACATGACCTTCAACCTGGGGGTCCATGGCAACTAAAAAACAATTCACAGCTTCCCTACATAAATGTTGAACCACAAAGTTGAACCAGCAAATTAACACAGGAACAGAAAACCAAACATTGCATATTCTTATTAGTGGAAGCTAAATATTGAATACATATGGACACAAAGATGGAACAATAGACAGCAGAACCTACTGGAGGGAGGAGGGAGGAGGAGGGTAAGGATTGAAAAACTACCTATCAGGTACTATGCTTATTACCTGGGTGATGAAATAATCTGTACACCAAACCCCCCACGACACACAATGTACCCACATAACAAACTGCACATGTACCCCCTGAACCTAAAATAAAAATTGGAAAAAAAAAAAAAGTTGAACCAGACTGGTCTGGTGCAGTTACACATCTAACACTTCTGAATATCCAAAAAAGTGACTCTGCAATGGCAAAGCAAGATGTTGAGTGTAAGAAGACTACGTGGGACTTTCTCATTTTGTCATTTTAGGAATTCCCTATAATTACTGTACTCCAGCCTGAGCGACAGAGTGAGACTCCGTCTCAAAATAAATAAATAAATAAATAAATAAATAAAAACACACACACACAAATTTAAAAAATAAAAAGAAAGTGTTTAATGAAGCAGAGTAATATGTGCCTTGGCCACACAATCTTATCAAAACTAAGCGAGGATGGATATTTTAGCTCTTAGCTTAATAAGCTATTGGTATTTTTCATCTTTTTCCTATTAGCTATTTTCAGGATAATTGTTTAAAACTAACTTATGGAACATAACCTATGTATCAGTTTCCTAAGACTGCCATAACACATTACTACAAAGTTGGTGGTTTAAAACAACAGAAACGTATTCTCTTAGTCTGGAGGCCAGAAGTCTGAAATTAAGATGTTGGCAGGGTTGGCTTCTTCTTAGGGGTTCAAAGGGAGCCGGTTCCGTTCCTCTCTCCTAGCTTCTGGCGGTGTCCGGCAACCTTGCCATTCCTTGGCTTGAGTCAGCATAAGCAGCATCTCTGTCTCAGTGGTCACACAGTGTTCTTTCTGGGTGTCTGTGTCCAAATTCCCCTCTTTTTAGAAGTACACTAGACACCGGATTAATCTTGTATGACCTCAGGTTAACTTGATTAAATCTGCAAAAACATGATTTCCAAATAAAGTGATATTTGGAGGTTTTGGGTAGATCTGACTTTATGGACCCAGTGCACCCACTGTTAAGGGTATGATCGCGAATTTATAGGTCCTACTGCAACTAGATTCTAAAATTAAGTATAAATTTAAGAAATTAGAATGGTGCAAAAACAGATAAATTATATGTGGGCACCAAATTTTTACACTTCAATCTCCTTCAATTGCAATAGGAGCCCAAAATAAGACTCACTTTTTAGAAATTCACACTGGGCTGAATATTTTTATTTGACATCTCATTTGGTAGAAGAGAGATCCCCTTCAATTGTTTCTATAAACAATAATTTTTTTCTCAGTAAAATATAAAATCATAAAGCCTTTCCAACTCTTGGGCTTGGCAGTTTCCATAACCATGCAGATGGCTAAACTAATGGACTCTTTAAAACTCTTCAAGTAATAAGAGGCGTGGCAAAGGACCATACATTTATTGAGACAAAACTACCTTTTATTATCATCAAATATTTACTATGCATCATGGTCTTTGTGGCACCATTAGGTATTAAGTGTATTAGGGCCTTTAGGCCTTTGTTTTAGGAAAAATAAAAAAACAAAGATTCCCAGCTTTCCTTGGGATGACATTGGGGAGGAGCCAGATATGTGAACAAACATAAAAGTAACAGTTTAAAATAATCCTGACATTATTTTGAGTCATCCAGTCAATTCAATATAGGATTCTAAGATATGTTTATGGTCCATACTTGTTGATGACTCTTGGTTCCCTCCCCCACCCTCCTCCCAACTTTCCTTTTGTGACACTTTCCAGGGTCCCCAAACTCAAACCAAACTGGGCTCAGCTGATCTGGAGTAGGTCCCCTTGCCTGCTGATCTGTCAGGCATCCAGATAGGTGAGGCTATGGCATCCCCCAGTTCGAGGCTGCCTCGGAAGGCACCTGTTATCCTCTAAGAGAGGTCAAATGCACCTTTCAAAGGCCCAGCCACGGTAAAGATTGGATGGCATTTTTGGCCAGGCGCGGTGGCTCAGGCCTGTAATCCCAGCACTTTGGAAGGCCAAGGCGGGCGGATCACGAGGTCAGGAGATCGAGACCATCTTGGCTAACACGGTGAAACCCCGTCTCTACTAAAAATACAAAAATTAGCCGGGTGTGGTGGCCGGCGCCTGTAGTCTCAGCTACTAGGGAGGCTGAGGCAGGAGAGTGGCGTGAACCCGGGAGGCGGAGCTTGCAGTTAGCCGAGATTGCGCCACCGCACTTCAGCCTGGGCGACAGAGTGAGATTCCGTCCCCCCCCCCCAAAAAAAAGTTTGGATGACATTTTTAAGGGGAAAAGTAAATCATGTGTAGCATGTCGTTGCACTGGGAAATAAAGGCTTCGGGACTGTTGCAGCCGAAGAAACTCTGTCGGACAGGGCCTTTCTAGATAGGACACAAGTAGGGGAAATATGAGGACCCTATGATTCGGTTCAAACACGTTTTCATTGCTCTGGACGCCAAATGGAAACACGGCCAGAAGTTTGGTTAAAGGACTTCTCTTGCCTGAAGATTTTCAGCCAGGGATCTCACGGGTTTGGCCTCTAGGTTGGGATGACAAGTGTCCCTGTGGGATACACAGCAACAGGCCTCATTGGTCACTCGGCTTCCCTCTGGTTCCGCCGGCTGGCCCGGGCGTCCTTGGCCGGGGCAGGAGCAGCGCTGCGCGCGGGGCGCGGAGCCCCGGCCGCGGAGTTTTGGGTTTTCACGTTTCCTTCCCAGGCCTCTCCCACTTCCTCTTCTTACCCGTGCCCGCCCGCCCGCAAAGTCCGGGTTGTGAGGCCGCGCCTCCCGCAGGATTGCGGCCGCCTCCCGCCGGGACCGAAGGGAGGGAATTCCTGTGGGTCCCAGGAGTGCCAAGAGTGCGCAGCAAGACGGGAAATTGCAAAAGACCTCACCCCTCTGCCCTCCCCCGCGGTTTTCCCGTAACTCCCGCCCCTCCGCGCTGCCCCGCAGCTGATTCATAGCCCCGGCCCGGGCCGCCTCTGCACGTCCGCCCCGGCGCCCGCACCCGCGCCCCACGCGCCGCGGAGGACTCGGCCCGGCTCGTGGAGCCCTTCGCCCGCGGCGTGAGTACCCCCGACACCCCGGCCCCACTCGGCTCGCGCCCTGCCGCCGCGCCGCCCTCGGTGGCTTTTCCGACGGGCGAGCCCGGTGCTGCGCGGGAAAGAATCCAACAACTTCGCAGCCCGTCCCGGCTGGACGCGACCGGGAGTGCAGCCGCCGGTTCCCCTCGGTGCCGCCTGTGCCCAGCGTTTGCTTTGGCTGGGCTTCCACTTGCGCGGGGACGGCGCTCGGAGGGTCCTCGCCCTCGGCCCGCCTACCTGGTGGGTAAACACTAAACGATTCATTCCTTACAGGCCGCACACTGCCGAGTCGCCCATTTCCCAGCCTGTTTGAAATTCACCATCCCAGCGCCTCTTTCTCAAATGATGGGAGAATGTTTGTTGAGTGAAAATTCCCACTTGAACCCCTCTTGCCTCTCTCCCAACACATCGTGTGGGGGAGTTCATTGCTTCCCCTCCCTCTCTTCTCGCAACCCTTAACTCCCACCTGACAGAGCCATTTCTCGGGGAATCCGTGTATCTCTTCAACCTGGTCCCTAGAGAAGCGGGAGGAGCTCACGCACAGGTGGAGAGAGGAACCCCTGGGCGACGGTGCAGTAGTGTCCGTCCGGGGCGCTTACCTTCTTCTCCAGCTCCGTGAGTGGAAGTGGTCCTCTACATTCTGGAAACCTAGGCACAGAGGGGTTCGGTAACTTGTCCAAGGCCATATAGCTAGCTTTGAGGGCACTGAAATCCGAGCCTGGCTTTCGCAGGCCAGGGCTTTACCCCTGACACGGCGGGCGATTCCTTTCTCGATAGTTCATCTGCCCTTCATCCACCCACCCATGCATGCCTGCATCCGTCCATCCATCCTGCCTGCCTTGCTGCGGGAGGCACAGTGCTAGGTGCTGCTGATGGAGTGGCTTGGTAACAGACCTGCCTTGAAAACACTTTGGGAACAAGATATTCAAGAGAAGTAAATGGAAGGGTCTGTGTAGGCAGAGAAGATAGAATTGAATGTGGGATACTTAGTTTGAGCTAGAAGGAATTCTGATGGAGGAGAAAGAAATTTTTGGGTCTTATTCCCAAGATTGAAACTGACTTTGGAACATGGGTCAAACTACTTATCACCTCTTAGATTCCTTGTCTGCAAATAATAATGGTTCATACTTACTGTGGACCAGCCCCTATTCTAAGCACTTGACATATGCTAGCTCATTTAAGCTTCATGAGTGAGGCGGGTACTAGTTTTTTATTCTTATTTTATTGAGGAAACTGAGGCCCAAAGAGGTTTGTGACTTGGCTAGGGTCACACAGCTAGCAGGTGACAGTATCAGGATTGGGGTTTGGAGTCTGCTCGTGATCCCTGTGCTGTAGCTGAAACTCTTAAGACTGGGTAGGGTGTTTCATTATGATTCCTGCTTTGTCTCTCTCCTGGACTGCTTTAAAATGCACTCAGAGCCCTCGATGTTCCCAAACTCAGCTGTGTCTGCGAATCATTTCTGGAGCTTTCAAAGCATCAAACTCCGACCACAGCCTCCTATTCAGAATCTTCAGGAAATGCTCAGTTTAAATGTTTCCCACATCGCATTTGTTCAGTGCCTTCAGTGGCAGGAAGCTCACCACCTCACATTTTATTGTGGGAAGAGCTAGTTCTCTGCTGTAAATTACCTCCTTGTGACTTATATCTTGGTCTCAGTTCCCGTTTGTCCCAGCAGGTGTGGCTAAGCCTTTTGTATCAAAGGTTGCTTTGAGAGAAAAAGGCTGGTTTTGGGTGTTTCTTCCGCAGGGACTCGAGCCACATTGGGGAGAACACATAAACACTGGATATTTCCCCCTCTATCCTTTTCTTTAACCTGAACAGACCAGGAACACATGCAGAGGTGTTCCTGGATCTCTCATGTTTTTGTAACCCTTTTGTCCTGAGGACAAAACCGAATCAGGAGAACTATCACAGTTTTGAAAGAGGAATCAGTGGTACTGTATTTGACAAGAAGAAGGAGTATGTTTTCCTTGTGGAAAAGGTCTGGGGTGTTCGTGGCTGCAATAGAAGGGAATCTTAGTGAGTGTGGTCTCGCTCACTTACAGGAACGGTGAGCCTTGGCCCTCCTTTCCCTGGGGGAGGAAATCCTTAAAAATCCTTAAATTTCTTAAGAAATGTGCAAAATGGGGGGAAAAAACCCAAACCAAAACAAATAGAATATCATGGCCTTGCTGGAGAAACCCCCTCCTCCAACCAGGCTTCTTTGTAGCTACGCAAAGGGAGAATTTTTTTCCCACAGCGGTGTTGGTGGCTTCGTAGCCTTCCTTCCCTCCTCATTTTAGTTCTGCTGGTCTCTCTGCATTTGTGCACTCCATGTTGTAATATTTTTATGTTTTAAAAATAATACAAATAATAACTCATTCTCAAACAATATAGAAGTGAAGTGGAATGTAGACGTGCCATCACCATCCTCCCTACTGCCACTCAGAAGAGGGAAGGTTAAGTTTGATAATACCATTCGAAGGTTTGTTTTTCTTTTCTATAGATTTACATAATACATACATATACATATGTTTTAAATATGCAAATGATCTTACTATACTTTTTGTGCAGCTTGCTTTTTCACTTTCCAAGTCTTAGAGACGTTTCCATTGTCTCTATGTACCTCTTTTGTTAATGGCTACGTGTTGTTCTTCTTTTGTGTGTGTGAGATGGTCTAACTCTGTCACACAGGCAGAAGTGCAGTGTCATGATCATGGTTCACTGCAACCTCGACCTTCTGGGCTCAAGTGATCCTCCCACCTCAGCCTCCTGAGAAGCTGGGACTACAGGCACATGCCACCACACCTGACTTTTTTTGTTTTTCTTTTTTTTCTTTTTTTTTGTACTTTTTGTAAAGATTGGGTTTCTCCATGATGCCCAGACTGGTCTTGAACTTCTGGGCTCAAGCAGTCCATCTGCCTTGGCCTCCCAAAGTGCTGGGGCTATAGGCGTGAGCCACTGCGCCTGGCCAGCTACGTGTTATTCTAAAGTGGAAACAGAATGTAATTTATCCATCCTTTCCTGTATTGATGGACACTCAGCATTAGCAACATTGCTTCAGGGCAGATCACACATTCATCTTCCTGCTCAAGTGTGAGTATTTCTGTGAAAGAGAACCCGAGGAGAGGTATTCTTGTTTTAAAGGGTTTGCCCATTTTTCCACTTGATAGATACAAAGTGAAAGGTAAAGATGTAACTTAATTTTTTTGTAAAGTTTAAGACAACTGATCCAATAGCATTTATTTAATAATTCGTCTTTTTTCCAACTCATTTGAAATTCTGTTTTTATCATTAAATAAATTCCTGATTGTAAAAGGGTCTGTATCAGGACTCTAGTCTGTTTCATTGATATTTTTTTTTTAAATCTTTTCCTATACCAGTATCACTCAGAGTTAACTACCGTAGCTTTATAGTGTTTTTAAAAATCTTGTAGAATATATTTGTACTTTGAAAAATAACTTTTTTATAAGTCACATACATTTTCTATTTACAAATAGCCTGTCAAGTTTAATACAATCCTATTTTTAATTAAGATTTTATTGAGTTTATAATTGTTAGCAATTTTTAATGCTTTAATGTCAACTTTGGTATGAGCTCCAAGCTTTAAGGAAGCTGTGTCATGTGAACTTTGGGTAATGACTTACCTGATTTCAAATACTGGCTTCACATCAGATTAACTGGGTCGCTTTGGATAAGTTACTTTTAAATTTTCTTATCCTTAATTTCCTCCTTTGTGAATGGGAATAATAATATAATCCTTTTCTTAGCGCTGTTGCGAGGATTCAATTAATAAATGCATGTAAGTCACTTAGCAAAGTATCTTGTAGAGAGTTAGTATCTAATACATGCTAGCTGGGATCTTTTTCATATTTGTATCTTACTCATAGTTTTGCAGAGTGCCCTACTGGTAATAGGAACCAGTAAATAATTTCCTTTATTTACTGATAGTATCCTAAGAGACAAAAATATATCATATATTTTAAATATAGTAGGGTTTCTCAAACTTCACTGTGCATATGAATCACCTGAGGAGATTGTCTAAATGCAGACACTGTGCATATGAATCACCTGAGGAGATTGTCTAAATGCAGATTCAAGAGGTCTAAGGTCTGGCCTGAGATTTTGCATTTCTGACAAGCTACCAGGTAGTCTTTATACTGCTGGTCTTTTGTCCACACTTTGGGTATACAGTCTTGCACTACTATTTAAAGTTATGCTGCTAGTGATAGTACTTCTTATTTGTAATGAATGTGATTGACAGGGTTTGTAAATTTATTTCTTTTAAAATTACATGCTAAAGAACTAAATTATAGTTGTTTTCTTTTCTTCCTTCTTCCTTCCCTCCCTTCATTTTTGTTGAAAGAAGGAGGGTTGGTGAGATCGCTAAATAGAATACCTGGCTGTGTTCTTAGATCTGGAATCATTGAGACAGTTAACCATCTGAATTATTTTAAACTGTTGACTTAAGATGAAGACAGTCACATAAAATATATGCAGCCTGAATATGACATTTAATGTCAACTAAAGAAAAGCACAATTGTAAGTGGTTCTGCAAATAGAAAATGTAGGACATGAAGAATACTTGGGAAAATGTAAGACAAAATAATTCTCAGAAAACAGTGATTGAGGTTCCATTGTTCATGTGTATGCCAGCTTTTGAGAAGATGTGTATCAACAGAAGTTATGCTTTCTTGTGAGTAAATTTTTCATACACCATGTTATTTCTTGGTCACCTCTTTCTGCTTTCAGCCTCCCTAATGGGGGATTTTGAGCAAGTTTACTTCGTATATATACTTCAGGGTGCCCGTCTGTCAGCAGGGGGTGGTAGTGTGATTTTTCTACTCGGCACATTGGCTACTTTTTGCATTTGGAAATGGATCTTTAAACTATCTACACTCTCTCAGAACCTAAGAGGTTACATTTTCTGTACAGAAACACACGGCATCCTCCCAGGTTGATCTAGTATGTAAAAACTGTCAGCCTTTTTCAAGTCTGTTCAATACCATGGGTTGGATTGGAAACATAAACACTGTCAACTAGTTTATTCGTGTTGGGATATATGGTTTCAAGTGTGGAAATAAGGAAATTGTCACTTGCACAAGACTGAGCTTAATATGTTTAAAACATGCACACACACACGTTTTAAGGAATGCTTAATGTTGCAGAATTGTATAACTTGAAATGAGTTATCTATAATTTCTCTTATTCTGGCCACCTCCCTCCCTCCATCTCAGCTCTAAATTTATAACTTAGTAAGTGGGTGTGTCTTTTGGGGCCAGTTTGGATCCCTCAAGTAGAAGACAGCAAGGCAGAAACACATATGCAGGAGATTTACTGGGGGAAGGACCTGTAAGGGGAAAGGGAGTAAGCGTAGGCACAGAGCCTTCAGACCCAGTGCAGGTGTGATGCCTGTGGAAGGAGAGGGAGAGGAAGGAAGGTGGGAAGGAGTTGCTTCCAGCTGCAGCTATTGGCTGGGAGCAGCCTGGGGTGTGTGAATGTTCAGCAGATCTGAAAGGGCAGTGTCTGAAGGCTGTCAGTCATCTGTGCTCTCTTGAAGGGAGCACTGAGGGGCACAGCTGCATACTGCCACATTTCTCTTTCAGAGATGTTATTAGGTGTATACTGTTTTGAAACTGACTTATTCACTGATGTGGTTTGGCTGTGTCCCCACCCAAATCTCATCTTGAATTGTAGCTCCCATAATTCCCTCATGTTGTGGGAGGAACCCAGTAGGAGATAACTTAATGATGGGGCAGTTTCCCCCATACTGTTCTCATGGTAGTGAATAAGTCTCACAAGATCTGATGGTTTTATAAGGGGAAACCACTTTCACTTGGCTCTCATTCTTCTCTTGTCTGCCGCCATGTGAAATGTGCCTTTCCCCTTCCACCATGACTGTGAGACCTCCCCAACCACGTGGAACTGTGAGTCCATTAAACCTCTTTCTTTTGTAAATTGCCCAGTCTCTGGTATGTCTTTATCAGCAGTGTGAAAACAAGCTAATACATTCACTCAGTATTTTAGAATATTTTTCCATGTCAGCGTATGGATCTAGTTCATTCTTTTTAACAGTTGCATGACGTTCCTTTGTAGAAATGCACCATAATTATTTTTCAGTTCCTTTTTAAAGGCTCTTGAATTTTCATTTTTTCCCTCGTGTACACAGTGCTATAAGAGTCTTTAAATACATGTGCATACAATATATAAGGTGATTCCATCTGTCTTATCTATCATCTGTAGGGCAAAATTTCAGCAATACAATTACAGAATTATTTCTGGATCAACAGAAATACACATAGAATTTTAGTAGATGTGGTCAAATGGACCTCTGTAAAGTTGTATGCTTTGATCATTAGTGAGTCACAATGTTTACTTCTGTAAACTCTTACTAGTGTGAGGCATTAAGACATTTTTAAATATTACTAATTGGATACTACATAGACATCCACAGACATATACACACACAATTGTCTTTAATTCTTAGTGATCTTGCCAAGTTTTTTGTCGGGGAGGGTGATATTGTATTTCCCTTTTTTCATGAATTATGTATTCATGTTTTTCTAGAGTTGTTTACCTGTTTTTACTTATTTCTAAGAACTCTTTGTATGTGAGGGATAACTCTTTGTGATACATATTGAAACTATTGTTTTCGTTTAAAGCACTAAAATGTTTCAGTATTTATTAATCAGTATATCTATCTTTATCTTTCTTCACCCTCCCCCTACAATCCTTACCTTTTTTGCTTATGGGTTTTATATCATGCCTAACAGATAATAAAACTATTTACCTAGGATTTATTCTAGTAATTTTAACGGTTTTATTTCTTGCATTGATATCTTTGTTCATCTGGAATTTATTTTGCTGAAGGAAGTGAGGCAATAGCCATAATAATAAAATTAACATTAACTTGATTTGCTATATGTAGGTTCTCATAAGCCTGTTTAATCCTCATGCCAATGCTATAAGGTAAGTTATTTTATTCTTCTCCTTCTGTAGAAAAGGAAATTGAAACCTAGAGGAGTTAAATGACTTGTCATTGGCCATATGGTTTTTAAGTACCAAAATAGGAATTTGACCCTAAGCATTTTATGTCAGAGTCCATGGTACTTAATTATTAATATTCCAGCTTCCTTTTCCCACAGGTCTCCAGGCTATTGTTCTAGTACCATTTCGGGGAATGATTTATGTTTTCTCAAAAGTGATTTAAAATATCACCTTTAGCATATGTACATATATTTTGGATTCAGAATATCCTTGGATTCATGTTTTTCATTTTTTTATTTGGCTTCATTTACCTCTTAGAGACACAGCTTTCATCCTAGCCGATGTCACAAATTCCAGAAATCTTGAACTGAACGTTGCTTTTTTAAAAAATCAGTTATTCATGAGCCAATTCAATTTTATAAATCAGGATTTGCCTTATAACTCTGGTGGAAACACTTAACCATTATCCAGTGGATAGATTCAAGAGGTGGGGTGTGGGGGATGGATGTGAAAGGAGAAATGCTCAAAGCTTCCTATGACTGTTGCTTCTGATTGTGGAGCTTTGAGGAGGAAGGGAATTGGAGTAAACACTTGTAAGTAATCAACCCTATGCTGTAAGGTAGAGGCCTCTTCAAAGCGGCTCTCAAATATAACAGGCAGTACTCTTAAAAAAAAAAACAAAAAACAAAGATAACCGAGCTTGAGAATCATGGAGAACCTGCAAGAAGTAGCATGCAACTCTTTGTGCTGCTGCACAGGACTCTTTCATAAATGCATACACCCAGGCACAAGACCTCCAAGAATAGCTTCTTCCTTTAAAATGGCATTTGCATAAGACATCATCAGGTCACCCAGCCAGTTTTGAAGAGTTTGGCAATACACCCACATTCTTCGGAAGTGAATAACTCTTATCATGCTGCTTCTCATGGGTGTTATTTGTGGTAAGGAAACTTCCCAGGAATATTTGACAGAACAAGAAGGGTGGTGAGGAAGGGCAGACTAAAATCCATTTAAAAAGTTGTGTTTCATTAGGCATGTGATATTTTTCTGAGGGATTTTCATAAGCATCTTTATTGAGAATGAGATTTTGCGAAGAGACAAGATTTGAATAAGAAGTTTTACAAAATCAATGGGTAATTTTTCTTCCCTTCTTTTGCCCTGCAGAGAAGGAAAGTCAATGCAAGATTTATAAATTAGGCAATATTTGACAATAGTAAAAGTAGAAAGGCCTGAACAGGAATCTGTTTTCATTAAAATAAGATTTAAAGCAAAGAAGAGAGAACGTGAGAAAATTAGTACCCATTTTTATTCATTTACCAAATACTTACTGACTAGTAACTGTGTTCTGGGACTGATAGACAATGGGGAATAAGATCCAGGCCTGCCTGCAAGTGGCTCATAGTCTGGTTGGGAATGATCGAGACCTGAAAAGGAGAGAGAAATGAAGAACAGATTTGGGGAAAGGACCAAGTAGTGGGGATGAAGCAGGAAGTATTTTTTCCCTTTCTAAATTCTGCTGCTTCACACTTCCCTGACTTCCTTTTCTCACTGAAAGTTGGAAGGAGCAGTGCTCCTCACTGACAGTTGTGGAGAAAGCCGACGGGGTGGATGAGAGGGCCGACTGCCTTTCCTGTGCCAGAAGCAGAGCTGCAGAGGAGACACCACCAAGGTTGTCCCGGCCAGAGCAACAGTGAGACTGTGCCAGGGCTGCAGGGCTGTGCAGATTGCTCACCCCCACCACACAGCCCTCATCCTTCAGGTGAACTAGGAAAGCCTGGCCCCATCTTGGATTTTCACTTGATCTGCAGGAGGGGCCACAGTAGAGGGTGTGGAGCAGCCCAGAGCTTCATGCGCAGACCTCCTCTCTTTTCTGTCTGTACTTCCGGTTTGGTGATGGTCTACTCCCATGGGTTTAAGTACTATGTGTAAGGACGGAGGATGCCTGAATGTATATGCCTACACCAGGACCACTCCCAGACCTCCAAACTGTGTATCCAGCTAGCTGCCTGACATCTTTTCCTGGAGATGAAATAAGCATCTTGAACTTAACATGTGACAAATTGAACTCTTGATAGAGACCACCAGGTCTGTTCCTCCCACACTCCTTTGCTTCTCCATAAACAGTAATTACATTCTTCGAGGGGCTCTGGTCAAAACTCCTGTAGCCATCCATGATGTGTCACCACCCCTGTCCTATCAGCTCTATCTTTAAAATCACTCCCAAATTCCATCTACTGCTCACTGCTTCCACGACTGTCACCTGCTCTGAGACCCTCATCATTCTTGTCTGGACCATTGCACTAACGCCCCTAACCTCCACTGCCACCGCCACACCGCCCCCCGCGACCTGTTGTCCATCATTTCACTGTTGTCTCTTCAGTCTCTCATCCTTGCCGGCTTCTGTTCAATGTAAGCCAGACCGCATTACTCCTCTGCTTAAAATCTGCAGTGGCTCCCATCTGGCTCAGAGCAGAAGCCCAGGTTCTTCCCACGTTTTGCCTGCTCTGTTCTGCCTGTCTGCATGCCCTCTGATGTCTTCTTTGGCTCTCACCAGCTTGCTTGCTCACTCCTCTCTAGCCACACCTGGCTCCCCCTTGTTCCCTGAATCCTCCAAGCAGCCCCCCCACCTCAGGATCTTTGCAGAGTTTTCTCCCTCACTTGTGGGCTTTTTGTTGTGTTAGTCAGGGTCCCATCAGGAAACATTTGGCACACTTGGAACAAGATAACTTGAGGAGGATTTATTTACAAGGTATAGAGTTGGGGACTTCTTGGGTCTTGGAAGCAGCCAACTTGGAATCATTGGTGTCTGTGTTTTTTCACACAGCGTCAGCCATGAGGAAGCCTGTTCCTCTGGCATTTACTAAAGAAGTTCCACAGTGTCTCTGCAATGTTCTTCCTGGTGTTGACTCCTGTTCTGCACTTTTTGATAAACTTTATTGATTTTAGCAGAAAGTTTTTGGATAGTAGCTAGGACTCATCTTCCTTCTATTTGTGGTCCTCAGGTGGCCTGGGGCCTGAAACACAGGGGGTGGCCTTGTCCAGTCCCACCGCTGGAAATAATAATCACTTTGCTCATGCATAGGCAGTGACTACTGTGTCCTGCTCGCCCCTGCCCAACATGTGTCAACTGATGACAGAAAAAACAGGGAATCTGAGCGCTGAAGCTAAGCTTCTAGGATTCATAGCCCGACGTATGTGAGAGACAGTACAAAGGGCAGGAATTCCAGACAAGACTATCCTGTGATGTTTTATTTTTGGTTTTAGAGATAGGCTTGGACACCCAGGCTGGAATGTAGTGGTGTGATCATGGCTCACTGCACCCTCGAACTCCCAGATACAAGGGATGCACCTGACTCAGCCTCCCTTGAAACTGGGACTGTGGGTACGTGCCACCATGCCCAGGTAATCTTAATTTTTATTTGTAGAGATGGATCTTGCTATGTTGCCCAGTCTGGTCTGGAACTCCTGGCCTGAAGCAATCCTCCAGCCTCGGCCTCCCAAAATGCTGGGATTACAGGCATAAGCCATCATGCCTGGCCCAGAAAAGACTATGTTGATGATTCTCAAAGGCTCTTCTGTGGTACCCAAACCATAGAAATACATCTTTTGTAAATACTCATGTCTTTCCATTGTGTTGTTTCACAGCTTTTATTCTCTAATTTCTGCTTACCCTTAAATGGCAAGTGGCTTCTAATTTTTAGTCTTAAGTTTTTCTGCCCCATAACCTGAATTTTTTGTGACATGTAAAATACTCGATATTCTAGGAAAATGTCAAAATTTTAGAAACATTTTAAATAGTCCTTTTCAAAAACATTTGGCAACATGCACATCACTCTCTGAATCATCTGCCTTTAAATTTATGAGGGATATTTTAAATTGCAAAGTGAGTGTCAGACATTTTGGTGGATTTTGCTTTGACTTCTCCTTGGTTATGACTAGAAATTATTTCCTCTAGAATTAGTTTTCCTCCTGGCTTTAATATTCAGTTGTAATACAAACTCATTTGAAGTTTTATTTAAAATTGACATAATAATCATACATATTTATGGGGTACAGTTGTGATGTTTCAGTGTATGTATACATTGTATAATGATCAAAGTAATTAGCATATTCAAAAGTTTAAACATTTATTATTTCTTTCTAATAACATTTAAAATTCTCTCTTCTACCTATCTTATTTTTATTTTTATTCTTTTCTTGAGATAGAGTCTCGCTCTGTCACCTAGGCTGGAGTGCAATGGCGCCATCTTGGCTTGCTGCAACTGCTGCCTCCTAGGTTCAAGCAATTCTCCTGCTTCAGCCTCCTGAGTAGCTGGGACTATGGATGCGTGCCACCATACCTGGCTAATTTTTGTGATTTTAGTAGAGATGGGGTTTTACCATGTTGCCCAGGCTGGTCTCGAACTCCTGACCTCAGGTGATCCACCCACCTTAGCCTCCCAAAGTGCTGGGATTACAGGCATGAGCCACCATGCCCAACATCTTCTAGTTATCTTTTAAAAAATTGTATATATAATAATTGTACATATTTAGGAGGTCTATGTGATATTTTGATACATGCATAAAATGCATAGTAATTAAATCAGGGTCTTTAGGATATCTATCACCTGAAACATTTATCATTTCTTTGTGTTGGGGAAATTGTTTCCTTTAGCAATTTTGAAATACACAATATGTTGTTAGCTATAATCACCCTGTGGTGCTATGGAACACTAGCCCTTGTTCCTCCAGTCTAACTGCATGTTTGTGCCTGTTGACTGCCCCCTTCCTAACCCTTTTCAGCCTCAGGTAACCATCATTCTAACTTCTATTTCCATGAGATCCACTTTTTTTTTTTTTTTAGCTCCCACATATGAGTGAGAACATGTGATATTTTGCTTTCTGTGCCTGGCTTATTTCACTTAACATAATGACCTTGAGTTCTATCTATCCACGTTGCTGCAAATGACAGGATTTCATTCCTTTTTATGGCTGAATTGTATTCCACTGTGTATATATACCACATTTTCTTTATCACTCGTCCATTGAACGACACAGGTTAATTCCGTATCTTTGCTATTATGAATAGTGCTGCAATAAACATGGCGGTGCAGGAATCCCTTTGATATACTTATTTCTTTTTCTTTGAATAAATACCTAGTAGTGGGATTGCTAGATTGTATGGTAGCTCTATTTTTAGTTTTTTGAGAGACCTCCATACTGTTTTCTATAATGACTATTCTAATTTACATTCCCAGCAACAGTGTATGAGTTCCCTTTTCTCTGCATCATTGCCAGCATTTGTTATTTTTGCCTTTTTGATACTAGCCATTCTAACTGGAGTAAGATGACATCTCACTGTGGTTTTGATTTGCATTTCCTTGATGATTATTGATGTTGGACATTTTTGCCATATACATGTAGGCCATTTGTATGTCTTCTTTTGATAAAAGTCTGTTTGGAACATTTGTCCACTTTTTAATGGGATTTTTGTTGTTATTGTTGAGCTGTTTGAGTTCCTTGCATATTCTGGATATTAGTTCCTAGTCAGATGAATAGTTTGCAAATATTTGCTCTCATTCTGCAGGTTTTCTCTTCACTCTGTTGATTGTTTCCTTTGCTGTGGAGAAACATTTTAATTTGATATAGTTCTATTTATCTGTGTTTGTTTTTGTTTCCTGTGCTTTTGAAGTCTTAGTGATAAAACGGTTGCCTTGACCAATATTCTGAAGTGTTTCTGCTATGTTTTTTTCTAGTATTTTTATAGTTTAGGTATTATGTTTAAGTGTATAAATCCATTTGGAGTTTTTGTCTATGATGAGAAATAGGGATCTAGTTTCACTCTACTGCATTGCTATCCAGTTTTCCCAGCACCATTTATTGAAGAGTGTGTCCTTTCCCCAATGTATGTTCTTGGAACCTTGGTTGAAAATCATTTGGCTGTAAAAATGTGAATTTATTTCTGGGTTCTCTGTTCTCATAAATTGGTCTATGTGTCTGTTTTTATACCAATATCATGCTGTTTGGGTTACTGTAGTTTTGTAGTATATTTTGAAGGCAGGTGTTGTGAGGTCTCAGCGTTGTTCTTTTTGCTCAGGATTGCTTTGACTATTTGAGATCTTTTGTGATTTCATATGAATTTTAGAATTGTTTTTCCTATGTCTATGAAAAATGTCATTGAGGTTTTGATAGGGATTGCATTGAATCTGTAGATTGCTTTGGGTGATCTGGTCATTTTAACAATACTATTTCTTCCAATTTATGAGAATGGATTTGTTTGTGTTTTCTCCAGTTTCTTTCATTAGTGTTTTGTAGCTTTCGTTCAGCGTCTTTCACCTCCATGGTTAAATTTATTTTTAGGTTTTTTGGTGTATCTATTGTAAATGGAATTGCTTTCTTGATTTCTTTTTAAATCAATTTGTTCTTAGTGTAGAGAAACACTACTAGTTTTTCTATGTTGATTTTGTATTCTACAACTTTACTGAATTCATTTATCAGTTCTAATAATTTTTTTGTGGAGTCTTTAGGTTTTTTATATACAAGATCATGACGTCTGTGAATGGATGCCTTTTATTTTTCTCTTGCCTGATTGCTTTAGCTAAGACTTCCAGTACTATGTTGAATAAGAGTTGTAAAATTGGGCATCCTTTTCTCATTCCAATTCTGAGAGAAAATATTTTGCTTTTCGCCATTCAGTATGATGTTAGCTGTGGGTTTGACATATGTGGCCTTTATTATGTTGAGGGTCGTTTCTTCTATGCCTAGTTTGTTGAGAGTTTTTATCATGAAGGAATGTTGAATTTTATCAAATGCCTTTTCTGCATCTATTGAGATGATCATATGGTTTTTGTCCTTCATTTTTTTTTTGATGTAATGTATCACATTTATTGATTTGCATAGGTTGAACCATTCCTGCATCCCTGGGATAAATCCGACTTGATCCATGGTGTATTATCTTTTTGATGTGTTGTTGGATTCTATTTGCCTAGTATTTTATTGAGGATTTTTGCATCTATGTTCATCAGGGATATTGGCCTATATTTTTCTTTTTTTGTGTGTCCTTGTCTGGCTTTGGTGTCAGGGTAATGCGAGCCTTGTAGAATTAGAGAGAATTCCCTCTTCTTTAATTTTTTTTTAATACTTTGTGGAGAATTGGTGTTACTTCTTCTCAGTAAGTTTGGTAGAATTAAGCAGTAAAGCCATCTGGTCCTGGACTTTCTTTATTAAGTGACTTTAATTACTGATTCTATCTCACTACTTCTCATTGGTCTGTTCAGATTTTCTATTTATTTCTGGTTCAATCTTGGTAGATTGTAGTGTGTCCAGGAATTTGTCCATTTCCTCTTTGTTTTCTAATTTGCTAGCATACGGTTGTTCATAATAGTCTCTGATGATTCTTTGTATTTTTGTGTTATCAGTTGTTATGTCTGCTTTCCCTTTTCTGATTTTGTTTATTTGGATCTTCTTCTTTTTTTCTTGGCTAATCTAGCTAGAGGTTTACCAATTTTGTTTACCTTTTTAAAAAAACAGCTTTTGTTTCATTGATCTTTTATGTTATGTTTTTAGTCTCTATTTCATTTAGTTCTGCTCTTTATTTTGTTCTACTAATTTTGGGTTTGCTTTTTTTTTTTTTGCTTTTCAGGTTCCTTGAGATGCATCATTTGGTTATTTATTTGAATTTTTTTCACTTTTTTGATATAGATATTTAGTATTATAAACCCCTCATAACACTTTTTGCATTATCTTATAGGTTTTGACATGATGCGTTTCCATTTTCATTTGTTCCAGGACTTTTTTTTTTTTTTGAGATGGAGTCTCGCTCTTGTTCCCCAGGCTGGAGTGCAATGTTGTGATCTCGGCTCACTGCAACCTCCGCCTCCTGGGATCAAGCGATTCTTCTGCCTCAGCCTCCTGAGTAGCCTCCTGAGTAGTCGCCCACCACCATGCTTGGCTACTTTTTGTATTTTTAGTAGAGATAGGGTTTCACCATGTTGGCCAGGCTAGTCTTGAACTCCTGACTTCAGGTGATCTGCCCACCTCAGCCTCCCAGAGTGCTGGGATTACAGGCATGATCAGGAATTTTTTATGTCCTTAACTAATTCATTGACCCAGTGGTCCTTCAGGAGCCATTTTTCCAAAGAAAATTTCCAAAGTTTATCCTGTTACTGAATTCTAGTTTTATTCTGTTGTGGTTTGAGGAAACACTTGATATGATTTTGGTTTTTAAAAAGTTGAGATGGCTAGGCATGGTGGCTCATGCCTGTAATCCCAGCAGTTTGGGAGGCTGAGGTGGGCAGATCATGGGGTCAAGAAATCGAGACCATCTTGAGAACATGGTGATACCCCATCTCTACTAAAAATACAAATATTAGCTTGACATGGTGGCATGTGACTGTAGTCCCAGCTACATGGGAGGCTGAGGCAAGAGAATAGTGTGAATCCAGGAGGCAGAGGTTGCAGTGAGCTGAGATCGCGTCACTGCACTCCAGCCTGGCAACAGAGCGAGACTGTCTTAAAAAAAAAAAAAAATTAGTTGAGACTTGTTTTGTGGTCTAAAATATGGTCTGTTTTTGATAATATTCCATGTGCTGATGAGAAGAATGTGTATTTTGCAGCTGTTGGATAAAATGATCTGTAAATGTCTGTTAGGTCCATTAGGTCTAAAGTACAGTTTAAAATCAGTGTTTCTTTGTTAATTTTCTGTCTAAATGATCTGTCCAATGCTGAGAGAGGGATATCAAAATCCCCAAATATGGCCGGGTGCGGTGGCTCACCCCTGTAATCCCAGCACTTTGGGAGGCCAAGGCGGGCGGATCATGAGGTCCGGAGATTGAGACCATCCTGGCTAACAAGGTGAAACCCCGCCTCTACTAAAAATACAAAAAATGGCCGGGCGCGGTGGCTCAAGCCTGTAATCCCAGCACTTTGGGAGGCCGAGACGGGCGGATCACGAGGTTAGGAGATCGAGACCATCCTGGCTAACATGGTGAAACCCCGTCTCTACTAAAAAATAAAAACTAGCCGGGCGAGGCAGCGGGCGCCTGTAGTCCCAGCTACTCCGGAGGCTGAGGCAGGAGAATAGCGT